>NW_026913177.1:1800000-2008043 GCF_034315485.1 Pezoporus occidentalis
GTTTGGTCTGAATTTGTTCACCAGTATCTATAATTCTTATGAGACTTTCCACAGGGAAATTAAAAAGCTTTCTAGCATTGGAAATGATCCTGCCTTTGCACAGATTACAATAAGCCTGTTCTGTGAGTGAAGACTAGGGTAAATATACTAACTGACCCGGAAAAGTTGAAGAGTTTAGCCATATCTTCGATGCTATACCTTCCATATTTAGACATCTTTCTAATGTTATACCTCGGCAATTTAGAAGCTTGTTGGAAAGTGATAAAATTGCCTCGGTGCCTTGTTGCAGCAGAATCACTTGATTTTGCCTTGGTGACTGTGGGGTTTGAACATTCCAGTGATAAGGCTTTAGGATCCTTAAATATTCTTCACATGCATTGTGGGTGCAGTGGAAAGGGAGGGGAAGGTAGAGGACGACATACTGCAGTATCTTTGAACATGCCAGCTGCCCCAGGTATCTGCAGGCAGTGACCAGAGGACCTCAGTTACGATGGCTGTCAGTCCGTACTTACAACAGCTCAGAGTGTGTTTGGAATTGTTTTCAAAATACTTAGGAAAAGAAGATATTCAGGACAGTAAGACATAGAGTTGGACTGAATGAGGGTGGCTAAACTACAACTTTTTGCAGAAAAACAAATGGAGCTATTTATAGTCCAAAGGAGGTATTTTTATTCCTGTTGTTGAAAAAAAAGGAGCTACCATTTTCTTGCCTATGATAAATCCAAAGCGAAAATGTACTTCAGGCAGACACTGCATCTGGCAATATCCCTATCTTTACTGCCCTGTCATTTCAGGGCAGCTAATTAGGAGCAAATGGGGTTGAAAGGAGCCATGATTGTAGGTCTCCATCTGTGAAAGCAAAGTCTGTTTATGGGAAAAAAATGAATCAGGAGGTAATGACCATCTTTCTCATTTTACAGAGAGGAAAGACAAGCCACAGAGGATGAAGCTGTGATCAGTTTCATGATGAGGCAATCATTTTGCTAGGTTTGTACTAAGACATCTCTGTACTGTATGAAGGCCACACTCGACCACACTTTATGCCTTTGTCCTGATTTCTGAGACCCAGATGAAGCCGACCAGTTGTTCATAACATCTGCTTCTTTTGAGAGCACAGCAAATGACTTCTTAGCAAAGAGGCTTCTCTTTGAAAGGATTACTGAAGAGTCAGAAAGGCAAATTAAATTAGGAAACATAAAGCAAAGTGCCATGAGCAGAGGGCAGAAGAATATGCTGCTATTCACACGTGAAGTAGATCACTTACTAGGAAGTCAAATGTACTCAGTTTTTTCAGGAACATCTGAATATTTTTATGCTTAAGAAAAATAATGGCCTGATCTGTTTAGAGGGAAAAGCAAGAACAAAATAAGTGGGACCACAAGACATGATATGATTTGCATCTAAATATGTTTTAGAGATAAGAACATGTTCAGAAGAAAACAGTACTGCCAGTTCACAAGACTTACTTTCTGGTATCTTTGTGGGAACCAAATGAACTGCAAAACATCTGGAAGGTCCACAGTGTCAATTATGCCTTTATGTACGTGGAGGAAATGTCACACGATGGAGGCAGTCATTGGACATGGTCAGTTGTAGGGTTTTCTCATTTGCTTAGCCTTAAAGACTCAACAGTCAGGTTAGACAATGGCACTGTCAAAGAGGGAGATGGATCAGTTTGGCCACTCGGAGTTGCTTATCAGTTCAGAAAGTGTCCCTGGCCTCGGACAGCGCTGACATTTCCTTTGCAAAGCCTGGCTCAGGTCTGCTTTGAGCAAGTCTGTTTCCAGATTTGTGCATCTAGAAGCAGCCAAACAAACAAAAAAAAAAACAAAAACAAAAACAAAAAAACACCTGAACACAAAGCATGGATAGCAACTAGGATTTGCAAAAGTAATCATGCAAATTAAGTGGGTTTCCAAAGTTTCCCTTAGACCAGATCTGCATTTCTTACTCAGATTTATTCTCCACAATTTTTTTTAAAAGACCAACTTTGCAGAAGCATCTCACAGGAACATATAAAAGGAGGTTGTGCATCATTCAAGGACCACAGGAGCTGCCAGCCCAGAAGAATGGTTTTCAGAGGCCCATAGGTGTGACTGCAAATGTCAAATATCTTCATTTTAGCAGCTTGCATGTTACAGTTTATATTGAGCACTGCAACAAGTCCCAACAATATTCTTTCTGGATTTGCAAACTTGCATTACTTCTCCAGGAAAATTTTAAATCCAGCAACATTTGTAATATACAATTTGAGGGTGGTTTACTGCATTCAGTGTCTGCAACACAGCAGCATCTATAGTCTGTAAAATTGCACAGAAATGCCACTGGTGCCATTTCCAGCTGTGCTCCACGCTAGGTTCTGATCTCCAGTCTTTAGTTGCACTCTGGCCAACTCCAGCAGCGACACAGATCCTTTAAAGCTCACACAGATGTTATCAGAAACTGTGTGCAACACTAATCTGTAAGAGGGGAGCTGTAGGTGACATTTTTGTGTCAGTTAGAATCATAGAATAATTAGGGTTGGAAAGGACCTTAAGGTCATCTAGTTCCTATCCCCCTGCCATGGGCAGGGACACCTCACACTAAACCATCTCACCCAAGGCTTTGTCCAACCTGGCCTTGAACACTGCGGGGGGTGGAGCATTCACAACCTCCCTGGGCAACCCATTCCAGTGCCTCACCACCCTAACAGGAAAGAATTTCCTCCTTATATCCAATCTAAACTTCCCCTGTTTAAGCTTTAACCCATTACCTCTTGTCCTATCACTACAGTCCCTAATGAAGAGTCCCTCTCCAGCATCCCTATAGGCCCCCTTCAGATACTGGAAAGCTGCTATGAGGTCTCCACGCAGCCTTCTCTTCTCCAGGCTGAACAGCCCCAACTTCCTCAGCCTGTCTTCATACAGGAGGTGCTTCAGTCCCCTGATCATCCTCGTGGCCCTCCTCTGGACTTGTTGTCTGTGACTGGGTGAAAGTGTCTGGATTCTTCCAAGCGGGTGTCCCACCAAATGAGATGCCATTTTCAAGATATGTATTCTCCAGGCTGGATAAGAAAATGAGCAGCAAATGGGAGGAAGGGAGAGTCAGGGGGAGGAAGTGTTTAATAACTAGTAACTAACTCTTTATGACTATGTGCACTGCTGCTGTCAGACTATGGTGTCATTGATGTTGACATTGTATAACACAGCCTTATAAAACAGAGGGAAAAAGCCAAGACCTCAGGTTATGTCATTTGTAAACAGCCTGGTGCATCGTTTCGGTTTGAATTTTCCTCATTAGACACTGAGTGGTCGCCACATCACACCAGTCTGTGTGCTCATACGTGGCATCTCCCAGTGGTACTGTGAGTGCATGATAATACCAACATTAATGATTCCGAGGCCAATCATAATGCCAAGATTGCCCAACTAGTACACTTGTGACTCAAGCCCTGGGCTTCTTCACATGCCCCAACAGTCCCTGCTCAGTCACCTGGACTTAAAGTGCCTGTTCTGTCTAAAATACTGGTCAAAAACCTGCCCTTAATTAATATACCCCAAAACTGAGAATGACAGGGTTTTTCTGGTTGTGGTTAGTTGTCATAACCAACAAGTTACGACAAGGTAACTCATACATTTAAAGAAGAAAAACAACTGAAAAAGGAATGAGATTTGCTCTGTTGTGGAGGAGTAAGTTGCCTAGGAACCCAAATGAAGGTATTTATTTAAATTGTTGGATAAGCCTACCAATACAGGTATTCCAGGAAACAATGGAGTTTGTTTCAAATTCCAGGAATGGAAAGGGGTTTTATGAAGTGAGCGGATGTGCATCATGTTCATTTAGAGATAAACTCACTGGGCAGATCTGAAATACAACATGGATTGGGATGGCTTACATTGACATGAGTTTGGCTCCGTATTTTGTAGGGGAGCATAAGGAAGAGAGTTATACAAGATTGTTCTAGCAGTAAAATTACTTGAAAGGATGATTCCTGGAAACTGTTTTTAGTCTGAATTTTAGGGCAACTGTTTCACTGTGCCAGTAAAGCTTGCGCAAGTAACAGCTCTGAAAAAGAAAACATTTAATACAGTGTAAAATCCAGCAGCCAATGGTGAGTGATCAGTCTCCAGAATGTAAAACCTCTCTATAGAAAAACAGTAATCACCAGGAGGGGTCAAACTGTTGTCCATCATCTCTGCAGGAGACAATGGCTTATATTTAGGAAAAAAAGTCATACAAACCCCTAAAGTTTCTGACTGGAGAATAAGGTAACTGTAAGATTTTGTTCCTTCTGTATTGGTTAACGTCCTTCCACATGTTTTGAAGAATTATCTGCCTACTGAGCTGCAACTTAAAATAACAGCGTCCAGTTCCTCCTCTTCTAAGCTCTTGTCATCAGAAAAAAAAGTTACCCTTCCTTAAAGGTTAGGACAGAACACTACCAACATGTTGGTAGTACATGTTAGATAATGTGCTTTCTGCAAAACATGCTGTTTACAAAACAAAAAAGACCATTTCTCCTCCAGTTGCCTTGTGCCTCCTCTATGACAAATTCATTGCTCACAGGTAAAATATAAAGGAGTTTTCTGCTGTCATGGCAATGGGGATTCATTGAGATTGCATAAATGCACTGTTCCTCCAGGCCTGATGTACCTGCTGCTGGAACTGGTGAAAATACTGTAAGGGGATGCAGTCAGAGCTGAGCCAGGCTTAGCATTCTTCCAGTTACACAAATCATAGGGTGAAGGTTGATGTCTCCCAGGAAAACAGCCTGCTGCACTAATTTACTGCTGGATTATCATGCTACGGTTTGAAATTAATGGTACTTAGGCTACCAACAGGGAAGACATAACTACTTAAAATGGCAGCATTGCCCTTACTTGTGACCAATGATCATCTGGTGATTTGTCTTCTGGGAGACACAGCTTCTGAACTCATAGGAGTACATGAAAGCCTTAGTTATTTTGTCACAAAAAGGAGCTGCTTAAGCTCTATATTGGGGTGGGAGGGAAGGCTAGGAAGTGTGATCAGATTCAAAAGCATCCTGAAGGCCAGAAAAACCTGATTTGTATGCACCATAATTGACTTCAGCTTGCAGCCTCTGAGCACTGCTGTGCCCTTGGCTAGATCCAGGACGCTTGCAGAAGTGGGATGGTCAGCAACTTGAAAAGCAGGAATAGCTCCAGGAATAAAGCTCCCTTTCTCACTACTGACCCTTTGCTGACACTGCTTACCTAATTCCCTCTGCAGGGAGGCTTGGACAAGGCCATGTTCTAGGTGAGAAGCACCACTGAGCTATTCCTAAGGAGAACGGAGGGATACCTATGGAGGGGGTGGGGTTATTGCTTTAATCTTTCTGTATTTACTTATCTAGAGTCTATAAAACACCTCATCAGATTCTTTTTTTGTTAAACACAAGTAAGGAAAGTTTAGGGTAGTGTTTTCATTGTCAGGTTATTTTGGAGTCATTAGCTAAGAAGCTTTGCCCCTAGTTGAGAAACCTATCTCGTGTTTATCAAGCAAAGATCAAGAGCAAAAAACATGCACTAAACTGTTAAAAAAGCTCCATCATCTCTGATGTTGCAGATCAGATTGGGTCAGTTTTACTTCACAGTGCAATGACTTGATCCCAAATTTATACACTTCTAACCAACCTGCCCCTTCAGATCAAGGCTCCCCACATACCCTGGGGCTGCTGCCTCTCCCACAGCCGCAATTCCATTTGCTTATTCTTCCTCCCTTTCCATATTCAACAGCACAAAACCAAGTTAAGGCAAGTTTTGCATACGTAATCATCAATGTTAATTCCCTGTGTTTCAATGAACCCACTCTGAACACTCTTGAAGATGGATTTTGGACAGAGCAAAGCACTAGCCATCTGAAAATCAGGACCAGTTGAGATCCCCTTGATGCTGCACCCAGATTTTCCACAGTCACAGTCCTGCCCTTTAGTTCTTAACCACTTTTATTAAACCATTTTTTTTTCTTAACACTCCTAGTGCTGGTGTCACTAGCTGTTTTACATTTTTTTAGATCCCTAGTACATTTATTCAAACAGCTTTTGTTAGGGTTTTAGCTGTCTCTTCCCTGTTTGAATATTCCTTCCACCTCTCTTTTCTACATTTGCCAGTCTGGAATCTGTATGTTTTGTTACCTCTTTCTTTTTCTAAATATTCCTCTTAAAAAATACTGCATTTGATTTTGTGTATTGGTAGGTTTGCTCCTGGAACAACTCCGCCACGTTTCTTTGGCCAAATTGCATGTACATCAGTTCTTATTAATGAAACATTATCTAACACGACACTTGCAGTATTTAGAATCTATCCAAAAATCAATGTTTAAATGCTTTCATTTTGCCGTCACTCACCTAGCTACTGTGAAATAGCATTATCCTAATTTTAAAATCACTTCAGGTGTTTGTGCTAATAGAATTAAGCTCATCTTAAAACAGAAAATCATCAAAGTTAGTCATCGTGTTCTCTGTATTATCATTAGAGATTTAAGTGTGCCATGTACTCTGTGGCAAATTAACACTCACTCCTCTGATTTCTACTCTAATTGCAGCAGTTGGATTAGAGTGTGGGTTTAGGATGAGTGGAGCAAGTGGGAAGTGGGATGGCAACAGTGGCAAAAGTTTATGTTTATTCCCACATAAGGACAAGAATGCTTTTCAGTGAAACAGAAATAAAACTTTAAGAAACTGAAGCTTCTAGCCCAACCACACAGGTAAACATCTTAAATATCAAATGAGTTGGAACATCTCTATTATTGCCTTCATTAGTCTGAGAAGATGGACAAAACTGTCAAAGTTTTGAAAGTGAACCTGAGGATCTCAACTGGTAATGTTAATACTGATGCAATGTGATCCCTTTATCTCAGAGACACGGTAATTCTAAAGTGCTGCATTAAAAAGATAACACTGGATATCAACTGTTGCAGTGCCATACATCTTGGCTGAAAAATTCAACTATTGGGGGAACAGGAGCAGTACAAACATTTAGACTTTCACTCTCCTGTGTACTAGCTCTTCCCTTAGCATCTTGTAGCTCTCACTAAAATCTCTGGTTCACGCTCAGCACTGACACTGGAGTTGCATCTCACTCGGGTTGAGCAAGCCACTCTCACTCCTGGTGTGTGGCTTTGGATGGGTGTCTCAGTCCCAAAACAGACTTGCTTTGTTTTTCTTTTTCACCTGTTACTGTTATAGCTTAGAGACAGCATGGGTTGTCTTTGCAGCCTAGCTTAGCTAGTCTGGAGTCAGAGCTTCATTTCCCTAGAATAAGTTTGCTGAGGGGGAGGGAAAGGGGGCCGGGGCAGAATGTGTGTGTTGGGGGCAAGGTGTTATTTATTTTGTTAGTTTTCTTACGGGGTTTTGCTCGTTTCTTTGCCTTTGTTTGGTGTTTTTTATTGCGGCGTTTGCCGTCAGCCGCGCCGCCGCCGCGCAGGGCGGCTGGGAGCCCGTTGGGACGGCAATACCTCTTTCCCCCGTCCCCGCGGGCGCGGAGTGGCGCGGAAGGGCGCGGTGCTGCAGTGGGGCCAGCAGAGGGAGCGCATGCGACGCGGTGCTGTTGCGGGGCCCCGGCCCCGCTCCCGACGGGAGCTGAGTGCATTTGGGGAAAACGGAGGTATTTCCGAATCCGCCCGTTTTGCCCTTTCCCCATCCCGTCTGCAGCCTGCGAGAGTGTTGGTTTCCATCATTTTACCTTGCTATGTGATTCAGGCCGTTCCTGCTGCAGGGATGAGTCCTCGTGCTAAGAACAGTAAGGCTTTGCTTGGCCCTTCAGAGCATCTCTTCTTTAACCATAGTACAATATCCATAGAGCCACCTTCCTTTTTAAGCAGATACTGTTTCTCTGAATGCCTTCACCAGTACAGCATTGATGCTTGAAGTGGTGACCATCACCTCTTCAGTCACTGTTAACATCTGTGCCTGCAAATGCTGAAGCTCAGATGTGGTACAGGGCCCAGAGAGTGCTAATAACTGTTCTCAGTCATGAACTCTAGTGGCCCTTGATGCAGGAGTGCTCTGAATAAGTCTTGGGAATAAAAATTATGCAAATTTTAAGAGAAAAAGGTCATACAAAGAAAAAAATTATCCTGACAAGATTTGTGCATTGAAAAAACTGATTTCTGCATCTGCCACTCAGAAAGGACCAGCTGCTTTTTAGAGCGAATACACCCCAAAGAGCCTGTGCTCTGAGACCCCAGACTCACAAACCAATGCTGGGTGGGAAACTCCTTCTGCAGAGAAACCCACTGGCTTCAGGGGAGTCTGCACAAGTCATTTTGCAGGAATAGACCTGAACTCAACAACAAAGATAAGAGACGCGACATCAGTTTGTCCGTTGCCCTTGATTATATTCTAAGCACATCCTCCTGCCCTAGCTAATCTTTATTTTCTATGTACAATAAGGGAAAATGGCTATTTCAGATGCCTCTAAGCTCTGCTTAAAAGCCATTAACAGACACCTCTTTCTAGAGGACTGTGCTAACTGTGGGAGTTAGTAGTGGATCTATATACTACTTATCATCTATTTTGATGTTTCTACCAATGAAAGGTCCAGAGTTGTCTAATCCACTTTCAAGTCAATCACCAAGACAAACAATAACAAGGATGATGAAGAAGGAAAAAAATGCAAATGTTGGAAGGATCTGGATATTTTTGAGGAGTACAAGTAAACAAGTTTGGATCTGCAGAGCTTACTGCTTCCCACACACCTCCTGACAAGCCCAAATCACTCCTTGGCCCATGAGTGCTTCCTCTCCACTACTTCTGTGTTCTTACTGTCTTTTTCCGACCTCTTTAGGACTTTACTTGCAGCTGCCAAAGTCCCCCTCTATCCAAGCTGTAAGTTTGTAGGTTGTTTCATTCCCAAATGGCCTCCACCTCTACCTTCTGAATTTGGAGAGAATGCAAAGGAGGTTAAAGGAATGGTTTCTGAACTGCAGAAGTCCACGGTGTTTTGTAAGGTGGAAAAAGCTTCTAACACAGAGATTTCTTCTACCACTTCCTCTTTCTCAGAAAAAAGTTAAGGGAATCCATGTGGAGGGGAAAGGAAGGAACTTTCATTGCTGCTTCCCCTTCCAGAAACCTGGGATGCTTTGGAGGCTGTCACAAGGCAAACATGAAACAGGCTTGTCTCAGAGGAGTCTGTGATTGCCAACACAGGTCCTGCTGCTATGCCATCCTGGGTAATATTCTCCTGCTGCAGCTGAAGCGTTCCATACACCCAGCCAGGAGTTGCTGATGGTCCCAACCACACTCTGTGTTGTGGCTGGGGCCAGCAACACAAGAGGCATTGCAGTGGCAGTAGAAATTTATTCCACTAAGCTCTGTGTAATAATCTCCTACTTCATCAGAAAGGCAGAAAGATGTATGCTGGGCTTTCTAGCCTGTGCTAAGACTGGAGGAGAAACAAAAACCTTTGAGGCTAATTCCAATCCATATTCTTCTCCTTTAGAGTTTGCAGTAGACAAGGCTGCCTCAGGACACAAGTCAGGCAATTACTTAAAGCAGTAGACTGCTCAAGACCACAAACTGGCCTGCAGTCTGCTTTGCCTATGCCAGAGCACTGTGGTCAAGGCTGGGATACAGGAGTAGGCATCAGGGAAGAGCATTGCCTTGCAGAGATGGCACTGCATCTTCTGAGCTTGTCCTGCTTCCCATCAGGTGTTGGCAGGTTTGTGTACCACCTGTGGAGCAGCAAAATTGAGTCTTGCCTGCACTGACCAAGATCTTCCAGCTGGTTCTGCCTTTAGCCTGTTGCTTAACCCAGGTAGAACAATGAACCGCACAAAATCATACACAGAAATAAACATGCACACACATGCAGATATAAATATATACTATCTATGCACTGAACATAAACAAAATAGCTTCCTCTTGTATATTTTGAGAACTTCTACTTTGGTTATTATCCAACCAAGCATCTTTGTTGGTGAACTTTTCAGCTTTTTTTTTTCCTACAGAGGTCACAGATTTATCCATGCCTAAGTTTCCAAACAACGCATATGTCAGATTTACCTTGCTCCCTCCTAAAGATCCCACTATTTAGTAAGGCATAGAAATTTGTAATTTTGTTTTTAATGTCTTCAATACAACCAACTTGTAGGCTATAGAACTGGCACCTTACCTAAGAGATGAGTCTATGGCAGGTCTATGGCATCTGAGGCAGCTGGTTTTGGTTGGTTTGTTGTTTGGTGGTTGTTGTTTTGGTGTTTTTTTTTCTTGTTGCTGGTACAGGTTTTTTTAATCCTATTCATATCTGACATAAATGATGTTAAGGGCTGCAGCACTCTGATCCATGTTTGATAGCAGGTTCTGAAGTGGTTGTTGCTAGGGCAGCCAGAGGACTGAAGCTGCTGCCTTCAATAAGATGGCCCACTTGGGTAGGGGTGCTACTGTTCTATTCAATAACCTTTACAATGTTATTTTCTAATCACTATGTATTTTCCGATTCCTTCAAAGCTCTTTCAGGAAACAATCTTTATTTTCAGGCATCCTGTTGTGTACCCTTGCTCAGGCACCTAACTTTTATCTCCTTCAAGAATCAAACTCAACCTTAGCAGCTAATAAAGTCATTTGAGGGACTACAGAACATTAACATGAGGTAATTATAAGGCAAAGACGCAAACTTAGTTTCCATGCCACCTGCGTGACCAGGATCTATCCAGCTGTGGAGTATTCTTATTTTACAGAAAGTAGCATCCGCTTAAAATACACATTGAGGGTACAGCAGAGACTGTAACACATTTGTACCATGGTGCTGAACTGTGCGCCTGCCCCAGACGTTGCAACGAGGGATGGTTGTTGCTAACAGCTTCAAGTGCAGCACGAAAGGACCTAAGAAAGAGGGGAAAAAAACAGGAAAGAGCTTATGCTTGGATGTCTAGGGCCATCTGCCACTGCAGAAGTACAATACTGGATTCTTGAAATGTAAAAATAGATCTCAAAAGAGACATGTTTTAATGAACTGAACACAAAGAAACATGGTCGAAATAAACTGAAAACAGAAGCAAGGTTCAAGGATCTGTTTGTTAAATGAACACCCAAAGCCAGAATATGTTTTTAGTGCTGGAGAATGCTGGCTGTCTGGTTTCTGCTAAAGCTTCCGTTCTCTCTTTGGGATGCATGTGGGAGAAGGAGGGGGTGAATGGAAGCCCTTGTTTGTCCTCTCTTGAGGAATCTAATTATGTATCAATTGATTTCAAAGCCTGGAATAGTAACTCTCTAGAAAACACTCGCTCGGAGACATTGTTCCAATTTTCGTCTGTTCATAATTTATTCACCTCCACTTTCAATAGAAAGGGCTCTTTCTCAGACTGATTCGCCCCCCGCAAGTTGCACAGAAAATCACAAGTTTGTGGACTTTAAAAAAACCCCAACAAAACCAAACAAAACGCGCACACACAGAGCAGCGCTGCGAGGCGAGGGAAGGAACAAAACCCGGCTCCTCCATCGCAGGGCTCACACACGCCGCTGCTGCAGCAGGCAGCCCCACCATACCAGCTGGGAACCGACTTTTTCCCCTCCCAGCCAGGGAAATAACCTTCTGCGGCAAGGAGAGCTGTGCACCCCACACCACCATTGCCCCTCTCTATGGCACTGCAGTGCGCTGAGGAACAGGGGCACACAGTATGGGGGGTGATGGACCAGACCCAGCACCCTTGTAGCCCAAAGGCAGTGTATGCGTATTTGGGGTTGGGATCCTGTCTGCTTGCAGAGGGAGGCGCATGGTGCCCTGTGTCCAGCACCACCGCCCCGCCACACCCCCCCACACCCCTCCCCCCCCCAAAAAAATAAAAAAAAAGAAGCAACGGCAGCGGGTCGGGCGGCTTGAATCCATCCCTCCCCCGTCCCCGAAAGCAGCCGAGCCACGAGTCTCCTGTCATTCAGCCTTCTGCCCGGCTGATCACTATGAAAAGAGCCGCCCCGGTGACAGAAACACATGAATATTGACTGCAAACAAACCCCGGGGGAGCGGCACCTGGGGGGCTGCGAGCACTGGACTCCCCCAGCCCAGAGCCCGCGGGGGACCGCACCCGCGTACGCGCATCCCCACCCGCACACTCACTGCCCCCGCCCCGAGCGAGGTTCTCCCTAGGCTTTGCAAAGCCCAGCCCAGCCAAGGCGGAGGGGGGGGGATGTCCGGCTGCCTACAGCCCCCTGGCTCTCCTCCCCCCCGTGTACCTGCCGCAGGCCGGGGAGGCGGCAGCTGAGTCTATATAGCTGGTGGGTTATAATGGGGCTGTCCCCCGGCGGGGGGGACCATAAAAGAAACACGTTTCATTTACAAGTTTCCCCCAGCTGGCCCCCGACTTTAGTCCTTATTCCCTTTCTGGAAAGAGGATGGAGGGTGATGTCTTCTACACCACCCCCCCACCCCCACCCCCACCCCCCCCATGTATGTACCCCAGGCCAAAATCTTCGCTTTCACTTCAAAATCCCAGTTTAAAGGCAAGAGTCATGGGGGAAGGGGGTAGGAAACAAAAGCTCTAACCCTCACGGTTTTCCATCTCTTTTTGGGCCATAGCACCCCTGATAATCCCTTTCCTCTCTACCATCCCCAGAGAAAAAAGTCATTAATATTTGCTTTAGAAATACACTTTCAAAGAAACCTGTCCGTCCTCCCCCCCCCCCCGGAATTAAATAAACAGCATCTGGAAGCTAATATATCACCAAAGGCCCCCCTCCTTTTATTTTTTTTCCTTCCCTATTGTTTAGGGCTAGGGCTATAAATAACGTTTCAGTTGGGTTTTATGGACGAGACACGTTTCTACGGTGTCTCCCCGGCCCGTCCGCCCCCCTTATGCCTCCAGAGTGGGGTGCTGGGCAGGGGGTGCACGGGGGCCGCCCCCCGCCAAGCCCCTATTAACCGCTTATTACAGGGGGTGGGGGCGGGGAAGGTGCAGATTTAAATGGTGCGTCGTCGTCCCCCCCTTCAAACGCAGACAATTTTGATGAGTGGGTTTTTGTCCGGATGGTTTGTAATGGTGCCTGTTTTGGGGTGTCCCGGGGGGTCCGGGAAGCTTTAATTCGCTCACAAAGGCTCATTTGCAGGTCAATGCCATGGCACACTCGCCTCTCCCCTTTGCCTAAATCTCCTTTTGTTCCTCATCGCCTGCTCCTCATGCCAGATGGCCGCGGAAAATGCTAATTTTCTCTCTCTCTCCCCACTCCTACCCCGCCTTCCCCCCCCCCCCCCCTTTTTTTTTTCCCTCGCATTTAATTGCGGCCCTTTGCAGATGGGGGCTGCGGAGTGTGTGCTTCATTCAAATGAGGTTTGCTTTTTGGTTTCCAGGCACGTTTCTAAAAGTCCGATCTGAGTCAGGCAGGGATTAGTTTGACAGGGAAGTGATCAGATTAAAATCCGTGCGTGAGCTCGGCCTCCTCGCTCCCTCCCTTTAAAGCTCTTCTTCCCTGCCTTGCCTACCGCTTTCCTCCGAGGAAAAAGGCAAATTTTTCTTTTTCCTGAACTGGCGCGAGCGATTTGGGATGGGAGGCAGGGCCGATTTTGCCTGGATCAGACAGGATTCCACGGAAAACTCATTTTCTTGGGGCAGTGGGAAAATAAGCTTTCCTTAGCTAGCATCTTGCCATCACTAGGGTCATAAAGCTGGATTTGGCATGAAAATAAGGGATCTCTCTGTTTTAAAAACTTCTTCTTGAAAAGGCAGGTGTTAGTGTTGATGGGAAGAGGGGAGTGGGTAGCACCATAGGTCTCAGGATCTGAGGGTGGGGAGGGGGACCAGGTTGTACAAAAGGGGGCACCTGTGGGTAGCTTTAACATGCAAAACCCCAGAGGGGATCCAGCCAGCTCCGAAGGTGTGGCAGTGAGGAAGAGCCACCAAAACAGATTTGGAAAAGATGCTGAGGTGTGCCTTCCTCCCCAGTGTCTCCGGGGTTTCACTGGGTTTTAGCAAGATGAGCTTGTCCTGAAATGGGGTCTGTGGTTTTAGAAATGCTCAAAGGTGATCACACTGAAATGCTTTATCTCAACAAGGAAAAAAGTGCCAAAAAGAGCAAAAATGGTGGGATTTTTTTCCTTCTTTAAAGCCAGTTTAGGCAGTGCTTGCAGCAATTGTATGGGATGGAACTCAGACTCCTTCCACCTTCTTTTTATTGGCGCAAATTATTAATGTGTCTCACTGCATGCTGGCAACCCAGTGCTGCAGCTCAGCTCTGCAGGGGTAACCTTGGGGCAAAGCTGTGAGCTCAGGCTGCCCTTCTCTACACTCAAGGCTTTGTAATTTGAGGGGAGGAGAGGAGGCTGTGCTCCCCTTCTTCACCCAGTGGCAGGATGATTTTGACCCTGGGGTAGGAGGTGTGGGTTTGGATCCTGGGTTTTCAGCTAGAAAGAGGTTATTCAAGGCAGGTCAGCCAGGTAAGCATCCCCACTGCTGTGCTGCTAATGCAGCAAGCAAACTGCTTAATTCCTTTCCTCTCAGCCATATTTTAAGGCACTTCTGCATTTTGTTGTCACTGGGTTCAAAAGTGCTCTCTAGAGCAAATCCCATAGCAGTAGGAAAGGCCCAAGGATCTGCCCCAGTTGCCAGTGGGGCTGGACATGGATTAGCCACCACCAAGCTCTTCAACCGGACTAAGGCTGGGGGCTCTGGGGTGGGTGCAGAGGCAGAGCTGTAAGGTGGCTTCTTGTGAAATCAGAGGTGGCAATTTTACAAAGCAGTGGTAGGGAAGAGTTGCAGTCTGGGCTCACAGAGGTACACAGGCCTCTTAAAAAATGCTGAAGTCTTATTACGGGGGAACAGGAAAAGTATATTAGTGTTAGAAAAACCCTTAAAACTATTTAACAGTGAGAGACAAACTTATCAGACAGCATATCAGTTTCTATCCAGTTGCAAATCTACACTTTCTTTTTCCTGTATGGCTTTTATTAAAGCAAGCTGCTGATGTTTTCTTGCTGATTTTAGAGCGTATCAGCCAACTGCTTTGCCTGAATTTTCCTTAGTTTTCTGGCTTAATTAAAACCAGCCTGCAAACAGTGACCCAGGTGTTAGGCATCCTGGCAAATTGCTGACAGAGACACCTGGATCCTTGTCTGCAGGCTAGGGGAGCTGCTCCCAAGCAAGGGTTGTTTGTCAGGCAGTAAAAAAAAAAAAATTATATAAGTATGTATTTTTATATACATATGTATATACATATACATTTAAAACTTTTGGTTTTGAATGATCTGTATGTTGTGATTTTTGGAACATAAGAAAAACACCATGAAAAAAATCATCATGCACTGTGATTTGATTGTGCCTTAAGAGAGAAATTGCAAGCTTCAGCTTTGGGACTCAGGGGTGAGGAGGAATCAAGCAATGCCTTTGCCTACCAGGTAAGACTCTGAACTGGGGTATGTGTATGTGAATGCAGTCTGCTTTTCGCCTCTCCTTGGGGAATCAGAGTTCTGGATTGAATTGATCTATTAAAAAATGAACCACTGCATTACACTGAGTGTTAGGGCTTAATAACTCATTCTCAATAATGTCTAATGTAGAACAACCATTCCCTTTGGGACAACTAGCAAAAAAAAAAAAAAGGCAAAATTACAGTAGACAAATATTTAACCCTACTTTGCCTTAAAGCTTCAGTAACTGTTTCTCTCACTTGTTCTTTTTATTTTTAATTTGGGGAAGGGCACATCCCATATATTCGGGATTTTTGTTTAAGTTACGTTTGTTTCTTTAAGAATTGAAGAACATTTATTTGCTTAAAGGCTTGCCAGTAAAAAGGCCCCAGGTCTAATCCCTTTCTGCTACACACCAACGAAACTTAGGAAACTCTTTGACTATTGACTTTTTCACGTGGAAACTGATCTGCTGAAAGTGAAAAGAAACCATTTCTTGGAGGGGGGAAAAAAAACCTCTGTGAAACTCTGTTTTGAAAAAGTTGTCGTCCTTGGCCTGTGGAGTAGCAGCAGAAGCAAAGGCTTTTTGATCCTCAGATTTGTAAACTTGTAGACATAATAATGCCATTTCTCTAGTGTTAGCAGGTGTCCTGTCTGGAAGTTGCTGCCTCAGCCTCCAGCAGAGCTGGGAATTAGAAAATTGTCTGCCTTTCCTGAACCGTGAAGTGCTGCTCTTAAATAAAGGCCAGGTCAGATGTTAAAGGGACATTCTTGTCTCCTGAAGCTGAAATAATCTACAGTCACATCGAGAAATGAAGGCATCCTCCTCCCAAAATGGTCAATCTCTTTATCTCTCATTATAGTCCACAGGGTCAAGAAAAAAAAAAAAACCACTTCTGAGCTGATGTTTTGCAGTATTTCTCCTCAGTCTGTAATTATCCTGGTTCTGTATAGTTGAATTTCAGGGAAATATGGTAGTTAGGAAAGTTTTATTCTTTCCTTTTTTTTTTTTCCTCCCCCGTTGTCCTTCCTCTGATGGAACAGTTCAGTGAGCACAGAGGAAGCTACAAATATAAATTCAGTATTTGGTCTCTGCTTCTTAATAGCTCTCAAATTAAATTAAGATTTTAAAGTTATTATTTAATATGGTTAAAGAGATTTTTTGCACCAACTCCTTGAAATCCTGCAGACAGGCACAAACCCAAAACCAATGAGCACATCTTGTAATTTGCAGCTAATTCCCTCTGATAAGGTGTCTTTGCAGGCTGTGGTTTATGGATGTTTGGTAACAGTGATTATTATGGAAATTACCCCTGAATCTCCTCCTGTATGCCCCTGCTGCTGCTTGGAGCTGTGCTGTCCTGTGTTGCACACATGCTAGCAAATGCAAACTGCTGCTTTTATTTATGCTATAGAAAGGCTGTGCCTGGCCAGAGGAGCAGCCCAGCACAGGAGTTGTACTGACAGGGAAAAGGGGCTCCTGCTAGCAGCTGTGGGGTGTCCTCGCTGTCCCTACCATGTCCTGCTGCCCTGCTTGTACTCATTGGTGCCTCTTGCCATCCCAGCGCAAGTTAAACACATGTTCCCCCACCAATTCCCAACCCCTGTAACATCCAGTAACCTGCTGCGCTCCTGGGCTCCTCATCGGTGCAGCACAGGACAGCAGTCCTGCCTGGCGGCCAGAGGAGAGGAGGGATGAATCTGGGAGTGCTGAAGTGGGTTTCAGGTACCACCACATCCTCTCCAAGCAGAAAAGCCTGGTCGTATAGGCTGCAAAGTTTTGGTCTTGGCAGAAAAGGTGGACATTTTCCTCTGGAGGGGTATGCATACCGACTCCGTTAGTTAGTGGGATGAAGAAACAGGTTTGGCCTAATGTGGTGCAGAAGAAAACAGAGAACCAGGTGCCAGTATTTCCAGTCCTGCTTACTCATCTGGGTGAGAGCAAAACCTGGAAAAAAAAAAAGAAAGATCCAAAACTTTGGGTGCCACCAGCCAGCAGATGAGATGTTGTACAGCACCAGCAAAACTGAAGTTACGTAAACTAGAGCCACATTAGAAAATGCCTTGAATGAAGGTCTTAGGAAAAGCAAGCTTTGCGGAACCAATTATCCTAGCATGTATGAAAACAATTCATGCCCATTGTTTTCTAGATTAAACTGATGGCAATCTTGGGTCCCAGTATGTCTCAAGCTTCTTGATCTGACCCAAACAGGGAGTTTTCCTCTGTTTTTGTGTAAAAACAGATGCAATAGTGGTGGTGTATTCTTGGGGAGGGTGGTTTGGTTTTGTTTGTTTGTTTGTTTTTCGGGTGGTTTGGTTTTGTTTGTCTGTTTGTTTTTCAGGTGGCTGGTTTTCACATGCACTGGCAGCAGCCTTCACAAAGAGTGGTGTGCGAGCGGAGCTGTGTGATCCCATCCCTCTAATCCAGCATCGCTCAGAAATAGCCCTGATCAAAGCATCTTCCAGTTCTGAAAAACTCTTCTCCTTTCCTCTGCCATGTAGCCAGGCACAGGGGTGACTTCCTAGGCTTGCTGTGATGGCAAAGCAGTGGCGATCATGGTCTGTAGTCGAGATGCTGTGCTTGCAGGAGTCTGGGAGGTCATCTTGTCTCCCCAGTCATGGAGAGTAGGCAGTGTGAGGGTGGGACTGATGTGTGACAAGGAGTGGGAAAAAATGCGGTGAGGTGAAAAGACTTATCAAAGCTCAAGTAGTGAGCATTCTGTTAGCGTAGGGGCTTGAAAAAGCTGATTTTGAATGTTTTTTAGGTTCCTATTGTAGGTTATATCCAACAAATAGTCTAGTGTGTTTGATGAGGAGCAGGTGAGGATGAGGAAAGTCAGGGCTGCGGCTCTGCCCCCTTGTGTCTGCGCACGATGATGAAATCTTTTAATTAAATGATCGCACTGAGTGCACAGAGTGAACGGTGCTCGCTTAATGAGCAGTTGCTCAATTTTTTTTTTCTCACTGCTCAATAGACAGTGCTGTGTCTTATTAACTATGCACTATTCGAACCCTGCTCAAAGACATTATTAATTTTCCCACTGGGTTTATACAGTGCTGCTCACAGTAGTATCTGAAAGCTTTCCAAACATTAATGGATTAAAATATAAATGACAAGCGTTATTACCCCTGTTTAATGATGGTGGCCAACATGAAAAGCGATGAGAGCTAATAATTAATTCTAAGTGCTGGTCCAAGGTACCCCTAGCCATCCTGTTCCAAGCCCTGGGCTTTGTCTGGCTGAAACCACATGCAGAGCCTGATGCTCAGTGACCCTGACTGCAGCTGTGGATGCTCAGCACCTTCTTTGCGAGTTGGACCCAAGCATCTCCTATTAGATACCCAACAAAGATGAGCACAATTAGTAGCTGCTCACAAAAACTTCAAGCACCTTGCCCAGAACTGCACAAAGCTTCTGTTGCAGGAACAGGTCAGGAGGAGTCAGTTGACCTCCAAAGAATAAAATCCTGCATCCAGGAGTTGGCATTGGATTAAGCACAAAAGCAGCCTGCAGGCCCTTGCTTTACTTTCTCAGCTTCTCTGGACATTTTCCCCAGCAATTTCCCCTTTGCCACACAGCTCAGATTCATTCTGCAAGTGAAAGTGCCTGCATGAAGTGGGTAGAGTGTGCCCTGAGGCAAGAAATTGTGAGCATGCCTGTGAAAATGCACTGTGAGCAAAGGATCTGGGCTGAAATTGTACAGACAGCTCAGGCACCTCTGAAACTTGAGTGTTTCCTTCCCAGCCCTCATTCTGCATGTAATAAAAGTGTAGTGCTGTGCAGGAGAGAGCATCAAGTATGTACTGCAAATCTGGTAGAGGAAAGTGAGTAATCCTGGGGTGATGTGAAGCCTAGTAACTCCTCATCAAGGCTGGGGCATTTCAGATCCCACATTGACCTGGCCCACAGGGATAATACATAACAGATTATCATTAGTACCCATATGTAGGTGAGTTGAGGGAGGGATGGGACGTTATCAGATGAGTTTCATGGGTGTTTGATGGCAGGAGAGATGTGTTGGGGCCAGGCAGCCTCTGAAGGAACGTGCAGAATATAAATAAATATATAATGCAGAATATAAATGTCATGACCTGTTCCCTTCTGTCCCTCCCCTTGCACACAGTGTGATGCTCTCTGCCCAGCCTCTCCCAGTATACCCCAGCTTCAAATGTGCTTCTGTTTCACCTGTACACTGTTAGCCCCATCCTCTGTGTTTTGTAGTGCTGCCCCCAAGTCCATGCCTCCTGTTCCCTTCCCCTGCATCCCTGTCTCCATTGTATAGATTGGGACCCAGTAACACCACAGATGCAGATGCGAGGCTGCACAACCACCACTGGCCATTGGTTTTCCTGCAGCAGAGACTCGTCTGTGCAGACTGGGGAAAGTGGTTCCAAAATTTAGTTTGTCCTATGTTTAAAAACAAAATTGAGGTATTTTTTTTCTTATCTCATAGCAGGGCCTGCTTCTGGGTTTTTACATTCTGTGCAGCTTATCTAATAGTTTAGCATCTTTCTTCCCCTTTCTCCCCCCAAAATCTGTCTAAGCAAAAGTTTCTTGGAGATATAGGGCTAAAAATACCCCTTGATTTTAAAAAGCAAACAAACAAAAACATCTAGTTCTTTTTGTTGAGAATTTCACCACTGACACCAAAAGAGACTGCATCATCTTTACCACTCTACATGCTATGTGATATAAGAGGAAGATACTTAGTTCTCCTCCTTTGTCTGTAAATCAGAATAACAGGTATAATCCTACCCTTTCATCTTACAAAGACTTTCGATTTTCAGTTAGTGTTCAGGCCTGCTTTGTTCCAAAGTCTTCTCAACATTTCTGAGAGGCTACATGCTAGTGGAGGGGAAAGCATTGGAAAACCGTTTATTCTGTAGCAATAGATGATGAAATGGCTAAAAAACCCTCTAGCTCCCTGATTAATTATTTTATACTCCCTGATTAGTTATTTCATGCATATATGTGTGTGGGTTTGTGTATATGGATGCATTCTTCCTCTTCACATCTATTTCTCTGCTTAAACATGGTCAATTCAATTTCTGTCTCCCTGCGTGCATTCTTCGCATGGATCTTCGGGTGTAGCCATCCTACCAAGCAATCACAACTCTTTGCAAATGAATTGGGCATGTAGTGAACATACTTTATTTTGGTACTCAAACATAGGAAATTATTCTTTAAAAATGATGGGGTTTTTTCCCCATCCTGTTGCCTACATCTCCTGCTCATTAGCAACAAATATTTGCTCAAGAAGTGGAAAGCAGCTTTTTGTTTATTTTAAGCTATAACAGAACAAGTTTTGGCCTGGAAAGAAAAGTTGAGGCTGGGGAGGAGAATGATTCCCAGTGTCAACCATATGTTGCATTCATCTAACTGAAGTGGCTTAATTACTGGTAGATGTTGCTGTGCTCATAAAGATAGCGCTAACCGTTGTGCCAAGACTGTTTGCTGATAATTGCACTTCCTAAAAAAAAAGGGGGGGGGGAGGGGAGAAAAAAAAGAAAAAATCTGGAAGATTTCCTCCTGTCAAGCTTCCCTTCCAGTCTTCCTGCAGTGCCCTTTCCTTTTAGGAACCCACTGCAGGATTCGAAAGATGCTTGTTTGAAATGAAACTTTGTAGGTTTGGCAATGTTAATGCTCCCATCTCTATCACTCTCGGGGCAGGGGAGGAACTGCAGTAACCATCCCTCAAACTCACAGCTCTTGCTTCTCAGTAGATGGAGAGGTGGTGATTTGACGTAGATTATTCCTCTAATTGCATGGCTGGCTTTAGCCTGGGATTAAGGTGGCTCAAATAATGACCTGACTTTTTGTAGCTGTAATGAGCTGCAAGGTCAGTCCTTCAAGATCTCTGATATTTTGAATCCTTTCCAAAAATATTCCTGTCCTCAAATCTGAAGTGGAATTTGAGATTTACCACTAAGGGGTAAGTGGGTTAGTGGTAACAACCGGCAGCCTTCCTCTTCTTCTGCCTATGCATTCTCATGATAAAGGGCACTTTAAAGCCCCTCTGACTATGAATGAGTCCTAGTTAAATATTTCAAGAACTTCTTTACATGGTTTCCTCTGATGCATGTACTGTTGAGACATCTGTCTTCCTTACTAATAAAGTAGTCTAGATTTAAAATGAACTTCAGTGGATTGCTTTGAAACTATAGGCACATATGGTTCATAATTAGCTGGATATCTCTTATAGTTAAATGATTTTTTTCTCTCTCTCCCTCTCTCTGTTGCCCATTCGCATCAATAATAGAAGCAAACAAAGTTCCAATTGTTCCCTGTTGCGGGACATTATGTGCCTGAATAAATGGATGTTGGCTGTGTCTACATGGATTTGCCATATGGCTACAAAGGCCGAAAGAATAGGGGCAGTGTGCTTTGTGCCGGGGTGAGGAGGGCCGGCCAGGCAGGGTGCGGCAGGGCGCAGGCGGCCGCACACCTTCCCGCACCCCAGGGCCCTCTGAGAGAGTGGAGCTCAGGGTGAGCGGGACACAGCCCTCCCCACATCAGCATGGAAACCTGCTGGCTCCTCTTGGGAGATGCTCAAGAGCGGGAATTATTTGCTTTAATAGAATCCCATGCCTAAACTCTTCCCGGGGTTAGGACTTTCCTCCCGAGCTGGCTGGGCGCACCTCGGGGCAGGCGGCAGCTCCTCCCGAGCTGGCTGGGCACACCTCGGGGCAGGCGGCAGCTCCTCTGGCTGAGGTATTTGGGAGCTCAGAGCAGGGATCTTTCATTGCAGAAAGTCCTATTATTAGTTGGGGGCTGGGACAATGGAGGTCCCAAAGGCACCTGCTTTCATGAAAGCGAGAGAAAAGCCCATAAATCCTGGAGGATCCAGCTGCCTCACTCCGGGTATTGTTGGCTTTCATAAGGAAAGGGAAAAGCTATTTTTCTTTTCAAAGGGGGAGGGGGAAATCATATTGAGACAGCAGCCACTGATGCAGGCATGTAAAATAATCCTGTTCTGATTAAGCGATCATGGAGCTGGAGGTAATCAATGCTACTTTTACAGCCAGCGTTTGGTGGCCGTGACAGGGTGGCAGAGAGGAGCCCTGCAGGGTCCAGGGGAAGATGATGCGGATAAACCCTGAGCCTTATTCTCCTGGCTCCCTCCCTTCTCCATGAAAGATCATTGTTGCAGAGCTCATAGGGCTGGGGAGTGCTGCCCTTGTCCCTCCCCACCTGATGGGTCCTGCATGGTGGTGCAACACTCCGAAGAGGTGATACAGTGTGGAGTGGGGTCTGAAAAGGACAAGTCTGACCAGCTGGTCCTCATGCCTCTAGGACCCCCATCCCCCTCCCACATCCCTGCTCCCCATCTGTACTCTCCAGTTTCCCAATCCTTGCACCATTTACACCAAGGACCAGACTTGGTCTGTTCCCCACTCTTTGGGCAGTACAGCGTTTGGGACCCTGAGAGGGGTGTGTGCCCTGACTCCATGAGGCTGTGTGCAGATCCCATTGCTTTAACCTGCTCCTCAACCAAGGGGACAGGGTGACCCACAAACTGCCTTGGGTGCCTGGTTGTGACAGCACTGCCACCCCCAAGCATTAACGCCAAAATGCTGGGTATTTTGTCTGTTTGTTGTTTCCCCCCTTCCCCCCCCCCCCCCCCCTTTTATGGGAGCTGAAATTGCTGCCTTTCCTAGCACTGTTACATGTTTGCCCTGTAAATCATTGCTGAGCTTGGGCAAGAGGTACCAGGAAGTGTTTCCTTGGATAGCCACATCTTAGAGCTCCAGGTCAGGGTTTGAATGCTGGAAGACACCGGGGACAATCTCCCCCTCACCCCCAAGGCAGGGGTGTCCAACCAGTGCTGAGCCCACCGAGGGTACTGTGCGGCTGTGGTCACCCCCACAGGCAGTCCCGAAGCAAAAGCTGCAGCAGCCGTAGCCCTGATGGGGTGCTGCCGCACTCAGCATAGTCAGGCCCTCAAGGAGGGGCCAGATACAGCTTCGGTAAGAAAACAACTGAAAACAAATAAAACCTCAGAAAACGTGCTGAAAGGATAAATTTGCGGCGTGAAGAAGAGCGTGTGCTGCCGAACTTCATCAATACTCAAAACCACTTATTTTTAGAGCTGGGAAGGGTGGAAAACAAACCCGTTCCCTTCGGAATTGCACACCAGCTCCACACCGCAGGGCGTCGAGGTGAACGCGCCGTCCCCGCATCCCTCCCCTCTTCCCGCCTCAAATACATAGACCTGAGCTTGCCTCCCCAGCCCCAGCTTCCCCCCCCGCCCCGCATTTCCCCTCTCCACCCGAGGACGCCGGCACAGCACACACCAAGTAGCTTTGCTGGGGTTTCCTGGCTTCTTTATTTAGTGTTTCTGAAGTTGTGGCATTATTTGCAATGGCAGTGGTACAGACCGGCTCAGGAACCACTGAAACAGATTTGCCTTCAAGTCTAGTAAATATTTTGATTCATAGCTACATCTTGTGAATGCAAAAAAAATCCCACTATAAAAATAAATTTACATTTTGTAAATAACAAAAGCAAATATAGTGCCCTTTGGCTTAACCAAAAAAAAAACAAAACGAAAGGCTATGGGATGTCAAAGTTATCCACATTTCTGACATAAATAGAAAATATAAGTTAGTATAGCTCTTAAAAAAGTTCTGTACAAATATACACTCGCTTTTTTTTTTTTTTTTTGCACTGATAGCTCAGCAGAGATTAAGCATTTCATATAAATGACTTTTAAAGCTTTACACTTCTGGCCAGTGTACTCACATTAGGCATAATACATTTCTATACAAAACGTAATACATTGCACAGTTGTACGTTAATACTGCTCCGGCCGCGACCGGCTGGGAAGCGCTCCGACTTCGTCTCCCGGTCCCATTCCCGGTGAGGGCGGGCCCAGGGGGAGTCCCTGCTCACCGCACCGCCCGCCCCGGCCCCCCGCGCCTCCGGGGGGCGGTGCGCCTCCCCCGTGGGTGCCGTAGTGCAAAAGTCTGGGGAGGAACAAGAAGGAGAAAAAATAATCAGGGAAAAAGAAAAAAAAATAATTAAAAAAATAGGGCAATAAAACAGCGACGCCCAGCCACCCCCGGGGCGCTCCTCACCTGGCTCACCGGAGCCGCTTGCGGGGAGCCTGCTCAGCCGTAGCGGCGCCGGGGGGCTGCGGGCAGACGGCGGGACGCTCCGTCGCCGCCTTGGACTCCGCTGGCCTTTTCCTCCTCGCGAAGAAATCTAGATGGGGGACGCAGAGGAACGGGGGGATCCGTCAGCCGCTGCGGCGGGGCACCCACCGCCCACAGACACCCCCCCCCCCAGCGCCTCCACGCACCTGTGATGCGGGCCGTCGGGCCCCGCCGGCAGAGCCGCATGCCACGGCAGCAGGGCGCGGCGCGGTTCTCCCGGCTCAGGCGCCCTCCGGGCCCTTTGCTGGCGACGGCGGCTGCGGGGGGCGGCGGTGACGGCGGCGGGGAGGGGGGTGCCCGCAGGAGCGGGACGCGGCACCGCCCCACCTGCAGCGTCTCCCGGTAGAAAGCGGGCACAGCGCCGCCTTCCACCTCCTCCCAGCGCAGGCGGCCGGGCCCTGGCAGCGGTGTGTCGGTGTGGAAGTTGTAGTCCCAGCGACGCTGGTCATCCTCCCCGATCTCCCGCAGGCGGCTCCGCAGCTCCCGGCCCAGCTCCTCATGGTCCACCGGCCCGAAGAGGCTCCTGCAGACGGGGCTGCGGCCGTGCCCGCCTAGGGCCCGCCGGACGGACAAGCGCTCCAGGGCGGCGGCGGCAGCGGAGAGGTGCACGTTTGGCATCGCCGCTGGCGAGAACGCGGGATGGGTGGGAGGGATGGGGCGCGGTGGGTGCCCCCCCGTCGCTCCTCGCCTCCCGCCCCGCCTGCTATCCTGTCGGCCCTGCCTTTCGCCTCTAAGCCGCTACCCCTGGCCGCCTGGCTTTTAAACCCCACTCCCCGCGAATGCGAGCAAAACAACTATTAGCATAATAGTATTTCCCTACCATCGGCCCGCCGCGATTGGCGGGTCCCCCCCCGCTACCCCCCGGCCCCCGGCGGCAGCCCTCCTGCTCGCGCCCTCCATTGGCTGCGGTGGGCAGCGCCGCGCCGCCGCCGGCCGCATTGGCGCGGCCCAGCCCGGCCCCACCGGGGACCGGGGGGACGTTCCCCAGCGCTGGCCCGGCCTTCGGGGGTGGTGTGGCGCTCCTCGCCCGCCGCCGGCTCCACTCCCTTTGTCTGCTGGTGACCTAGGCTCCTCCGGAGGTTCGTCTCCGGCGTCTTTCGGGGCTGTTTTCCCCCCTCCGTGTTGCCGTTTCAGCGTGTAGGGGGTGTGCGTGTGTCTGTTATCATTTTTATTGCTGTTATTATTTTATCCGAGGGTTGTCGTCAGGTTTTCCAGCATCCGCGGGGCGCAGGGGTTTGGGGAGGGGGAGGTGATGCGTGTGGAGGAAAACGGGATCGTTTCTGGCTCGGGTTTTTATTGCACTGCTGCAGAACAAAGCGAGATGTTTGCAGATTTCAAAACAAGCTGAAGGCTATTTTTAAAAACAGGGCTTCTCAGCTGCATGGAAGTAATAAGTTGCAGCCTTACTGAATAGAAATACATTAAAACCACAGCATTTTCCTCTCCTAACTTTAAAACCCACATAATACATGTTTGTTCACTGCAGATGAACTAATCTTGCTATTGTGTTGCCAGGGATCAGCTGGCTTGTGCTTTACATTTTCTGCAGGTCACTGCAATTGTTGCCTTTTGTTGTTTTGGGATGGAGGAGTTTGAAGCGGGGGGGGGGGGCGGCGTAGTTGACACGGTGCTAAAATTGGGTCCAGAACATCACTGTAATTTTGACTCGTGCCTCAGAGGCTTGTTACCACAGTGAGCTTTTCATCTGCAAACAAAAAAGGAAAAGGTGGACTTGTATCACTCTTTGAGCATTTGGGGACACTCTGACTCTCTGTGTATGTACAGCTCTTGCTGCTGGGAAACGTGAGCCCTTGAGCAAAGACAACATTGATGGTTTCATTCCCTAGAGGGAATAAAATTCATTTTAATCCCTAGGGTGATGCTGGCTGTGCACAGCCTGCTTAGGTGCAAGCTTACTACAGGGCTGGAGAGGTCACAGCTTTAGGCTGCTTGGGGCAATGGTGACTGCAGGAAAGTGTCAGCTTCAAGAAGAGGGGTAATGGTCCTTGCACTTATGGAAAGCCCTTTCTCATTCCCCAGTTGGGCTAAAGTAAGTAATCTTCCTCCATGCTGTTTTCACAGTCAACCCATGTCTGTGACAGAGCAGCCCCCCAGCACTGCTGTGGGCACTGGCTCCTGCCCTTGCCATACTGGTGAGGAGTGCAAAGCAGCCAGGACAGCTGCTGTAGGCCTCGAGGTATGATATTTTCATAGAGTCACAGAGTTGTTTGGGTTGAAAGGGACCTAATCATCTCATTCCAACCTTCCTGCTGTGGGCAGGGACACCTTCTGCTAGACCAGGTTGCTCAAAGCCCTGTCTGTCCTGGCCTTGAACACTGCCAGAAATGAGGCATCCACAGCTTCTCTGGACAACCTGTGCCAGTGTTTCACTCCCCTCCAGGTAAAGAGCTTCATCCTAATGTCTAATCTAAATCTATTTTTTTTTCAGTTTAAAGCTCCTTGTCCTGTCCCTACTTTCCTCATGAAGTCCCTCTCCAGCTTTCTTGTAGGCCCCCTCTAGGTACTGGAAGCTGCTCTAAGGTCTCCCTGGAGCTTTTTCTTCCCCAGGCTCATCAACCCCAGGTGTCTAAGCCTGTCATCATAGGAGAGATGCTACAGCCCTCTGGTCATCTGCACTTTCAGTGGTACTCCCAAAGATTGCCCATGCCAGGAGAAACCAGCAGCACCTATGGTTTTGAACCCGTGGACCTGGGGTTGGCCAGAGAGGGGGTTGCAGCCTGCCTCACTGCACAGGAAGGGTCTTTTCGTGCTCAGACTGATGAGCAGTGAAATGGTGTGGCAGGTTTGATCTCCTGAAATAATTTTCTGATGTCTGCGGGTGAAGGGTGAAGGTGGGCTGTTTAGTTGGAAAGGTCTGTAGCTTTGCAGTCAAGAGAAGATGCAGCAAACGTCTTCAGGGTGCAGATGCTGCTTGCTTCCTGGGTAGGTGTAGAGTCACGCCTGACAGATGACTGCTGACCGATGGTACAGACAGACTACTCTCATTTCACAATAGTGGTAGCACAGGAAGTTTAGATAAATATTCCCAAAATGGCTCTTGAGGGTAGCCATGAACAGGTCTCCTGGCCCAAAGGGTGTGATTCAGGGAGCAGGTCATGCGTGCCCTCATGGTTCCTCATCACTGAAAACACATCATCTTAAAAAGCAGGAGGTGAGCATCAGTTAATAAGGGTTTGGCCAGGGAGAGAAAGAGTGGGTCCTGAGCCAAGCTGGGGTGGGAGGGGAACATGTTGAGCATGGCACAGTGTTCAGCTGGGACTTTTCTCAGCAGCCATCAGACAAACCTCTCAGGATGTAGGATGGGATGTTTTTAGAAATAGATGTGCTATGCAGAGAAAATGCATCGAGTTGCTCGAGAAACCTGCTGAAAAAGTGCCCTCTATTCAAGACACGAGCCAAATGGCAATGCTGGGTCCCCACAGACAGGGGCTCTTTGTGAGGAGTCCCTGTGAACCTGCTGCCATCCTCTCCCAGTGCTGGGAGAGGCCAGTGACCGCCTTTCCTGTTTTCTGCCTCCTTGGTTTTATGCATTCCTGCGCCGCAAGCCAAGTGAGCAAACTTCCCTGCTATTTGCAAGATGTGGGCGTGCCCTCTGCAAAATCCACATCGTGGTCCTCCCAGACCGTTTTCAGAGGTTAGCCAATATTTACACAGTAATTGAGGGATGCTAGGAACTATGGTTTGAACAGGGAAGTTATTTTCAGGGGTTGCCTTGTGTTCAAGGCTGCTTCACCTTCCAGCTCACCTGGGAGTTAAAGCAGCGCATGTTTGAGGTTTTCTTTTTTTTCATCTTCCTCACTGCCAGTGTTCTCCATCTCTTTAAATTCTATTTTTGTCCCATTATACACTTACGTTTTAAGCTGGTAGTCATAGACTTGGGGACTTTCAGCTCACAGTCGCCAGTTCTAGCAGTGTCTGTGCCTTTCTTCTGTGTGGAGACAGAGCATCTCCAGCCCATTTAAGGAGGAAATACTGTCTGCACAGGGAGATGTTTTTAATTAGTGAATCCATGAACTCTAAGGCCAGAGGGGTATGTTATGATCCTCTAAACCAGCAGTTTGCCTAACATAAGCCACAAAATCTTACCCAAGAACTCCCACCACCAAGCCCATTATCTTCTTTAGAAATTCCTGCTTCAGAATACTGAGCAGAGTAATTACCACTATGGTTAGAACAATGCCCCATAAGAATGAAACATTTTTGCTCATAATATCCAAGTCATATCTGCTTATGTCAGAAAAAACAATTACTTTAACTAGTGTGTATTTCTGCTGGCTGCTCTGTTTCAAAAGGGGGAGGAAAAGAATACTGCTTTATGGCTTGTGCATCATTGCAAAGGGATTGTGATTGCAGGAGGTTTATTGCATTTGACTATTCCTGTTTGAAAACAGTCCAGGTTGATGATCAGAGCCAGTGTTAAGCCTGATAGCTTGGCAGATAGTGGAAGGGAGGTCCTTTCACCGTAAACTGAGCAAGGAATAACCAAGGAAATTTGATAAGAACACATGAACGTAACAAAAGAGAGAGCCTTAGCACTGTCATTCTGATGGGGCTGGTTGTTGCAGGGTTTCTGTGACATGGCACCATGGAGGAGCCCTCCTCCATCTTCTGGAGAGTCTGCTGGTGAACATCTCCTGCAGGAATTGTCCTCAGCATGTTGCCAGACAAGCAAACTATTGTTGGGCCTGTGAAGCTTGAAGGTTTGTGCTTTGCTTCCTTCTCATTTCCTTTGATACACCATTGCCGTTTATACGGTCAACAATGTTTAACTCAGGATTCTTCAAATGCATGTGATTGCTTCACTTTAGAACATGCTATATTCCATAATTGCTTTGTCTGAGATACAGACCAGTAAACATCAGTACTTTATCTCCCATGTACTGTACTTCTCTTTTACTATGCATGTGATCACAAGCAATTTGCAAATTTGCAGTTTTGCATTTATACCAGTGGCAATTTTGCTTGGTACTTTGGAGTCCTGCTTAAATAAATTGATTGCAATTAAAGTTCAAGTTAGCACAGTCTGCCCAAACTTCTCATCGAGGCTTTTTTCACCAGCAAAGTGATGCTTTGAATTATTCAAGCTGGTGTAGTTTCAGAATTTTCCATTTCCTGACATGGTCATAAAAAAAAAAAAAAAAATCAAATTATGAGGTGTGATAGCTAGGCAAAGCTACACTAACTCAGGGGTTAAAATGGGAAAAGATGATCTGAACAGAACCCTGAAAAAAACCCTGGTAGTTTAAATTCAATTGAAATTGTTTTTTTATGCGTTCTAAAAAATATGCAAAAGCTAACATCTCAGGAAAATGCTTTATTTCGTTCATTTTCCTATTTTAAAAAATTATTATACTTTCTGTCTTTGGTTGTTAAAAGAAGAGCTAGCCTTGCAGCCCAGCTGTTGCGCATCATTAGGGTAGCACAAAGGTAGCAATGAATTTATCCTAATCTATTGATGGACCTGCCAGTGCACCCGGGGCGATCGCATTCTCTTTTCACACTCTTTTTTTTGCTCTTTCCAGCATGTTGTTTTACTAGATGAAGTCCACTCACCATCTGGCCCCTTGTGACTGACTGGAAGCCTGACTCGTTTGTGGGATTCTCTCCATAACGGCAGTGTAGAGAGCCTTACCAACACTGTGCTGTTAGCTTGGAAACCAGGCTGGGAATGGTGGGTACCAAACAGCATTTTGAGCTCTCAGTAGGTACCCATGGAGGGTGGCTCTTTTTTTGCTGACTGACTGTGTAGTTATATTTGAGCAGCAGTTAATTACTCCACTTATTTATATTCCCTGCTTTTCTGTTAGTATTGTTTCTGTGAAAGTCATGCTCTATGCTCATACCTACTGTTTGTTGCCACTCTTTGTCTTAAATGACAGGTTTGCGTTTTTCTTGTTTTGACATTCCTCTTGCCTTTCCTTTTGACCCATAGTAATATTAGTTTTGGAGTAGCTTTTCATAGGTTATTTTTGCCTTCTGTAGGGGGTAGTGGTGAAGAGGCCATTACACAGGTCTTATTTTCGGTTTCATATTTCTTAAGTAAATGGGTCTTTTTTAGTGCTGATAGTCTTGCACGAGTCCTGAAGGAGGTTGTCATGGCCTGGGCTGTTGCAGAGGGGAGGTGCCTCCTCCGAAACCAAGCCCAAGAGCAGCGGTAAGTGCATCAGCATACCTTCAGATGGATCCCAGCTCACACCTAGTAAGTACACAATCGGCATGCCCCTGGCCCCTGGTCCGGACGTTGGCTGCGCGGCCCCAGGCCGTCCCCGGTGTGCGGGGCAATGGTGCCCTCTAATGTCGGCTGCTCCGGGAGACACGGGAGCTCGCCTTGCTTCTCCCGCTCGACTCTGGGAGCGCGGCCTCTCACGGTGAGTCCACAGCACGGTGAGTGTCGTTTTCCCCCTTCCCCTCTGCTGCCGGTTGTCCTCCCGCATCTCGGAGCTCCCATGACTTCTTGGTGTATTCTCCCGTGATCCAGCTCCCTGGGATGGCATCACAGGAGCTCTTGGCTGGGATGTACCTGACAACATGCTCCCACTTTCCCGCAAGTTGCCAAGAGACCTCTGGGTAAGGTTTGCTAGAGGACACTGCTCTCCATGCCACCAGCCTGCAGACAGCCCTTTGCTGTCCATACGATTCTTTGACAAGCTTTACGAATAGGATAATGCATTCAATTTATTCTGTGAAAATTCTGTTAAGTGGGATCTTGGCAGTCACAGAATCATAGAATGGTTTGGGCTGCAAGGGACCTAAGAGATCATGTTGTTCCACGCCTCCTGACGTGGGTGGTTGCTCAAAGCCCAACCAACTCCACCCTGGCCTTGAACACTTCCAGGGATGGGCTATCCACAACTTCTCTGGGCAACCTGTCCCAGTATCTCACCACCCTCACACCAAAGAATTTCGTCCTAATATCTAATGTAAATCTTTCAGTTTAAAACTTACCACTCTTCCTATCACTACACTCCCTGATAAACAGTCCTTCCCCATCTTTCTATCCAGTACCTTTAGGTACTGAAAGGCTGTTCTAAGGTCTCCCTGGAGACTTTTCTTCTTCAGGCTCAACAACCCCAACTCTCTCAGCCTGTCTTTATAGGTGATCCAGCCTTATGATCATCATCATGGCTCTCCTCTGGACTCTTAACAGGTCCATGTCTTTCTTTTGTTGGGGGCCCTAGAGCTGAACACAGTGGGGTCTCAACTGAGCCTGAACTCCAGGTAAGGTCTCAAAAGAGCAAAGTAGAGGGCGAGAATCACCTCACTCGACCTGCTGGCCATGCTCTTTTTGAGGTAGCCCAGGATACGGTTGATTTTCTGGGCTGCAAGTGTACATTGCCAGGTCATACTCAGTTTTTCATCCACTCACCACCGAGCCTGTGTTCACATTTGGGATTGCCCCAACCCAAGTGTGGGAATTTGCACTCGGCCTTGTTGAGCTTCATGAGGTTCACACAGGCCCACCTCTTAAGCCTGTCCCTCTTGATGGCATCCCTTCTTTCCAGCATGTCAACCACACTGCTCAGCTTGGTATCATCTGTAAACCTGCGAGGCTGTACTCAGTCCCGCTGTCCAGATCCCTGACAAAGATGTTAAATCGTACTGGTCCCCAGAGGGACAACACTCATTATTGGTCTCCACCTGGACATAGAGATGTTGACTGCAACCCTGAGTTTGACTACCCTGCCAATTTCTTATCGAGTGGTCCATTCATCAAATCCATGTCTCCCCCTTTTAGAGACAGATGTTGTTCAGGATAGTATCAAATCTTTTGCACAAGTCCAAGTAGATGATGTCAGTCACTCTTCCCTTATCCATCAATGTTGTAACCTCTTTGTAGAAGACCATCAGATTTGTCTGGCACAATTTGCCCTCAGTTAAGCTATGTTGGCTGCCACCAATCACCTGTCTGTTTTCCATATGCCTTAGCATAGTTTCCAGGATGAACTGCTCCATGATCTTGCCAGGCACAGAGGTGAGACTCGCTGGCCTGTATCTTCTCTTTTGTGCTTTTAAAAAATGGGCATTTTGTTTCCCCTTTTCCAGTCATGGGGACCTTCACCTGTCTGCCTCAGCTTCTCAGATATGATGGATAGTGGCTTAGCTCAATGGTAGCTCAAACTCTGGAAATCCAAGAGAAGGAGATGCAGTTGTAGGGGATTCAGACCTCAAGATACATACTTGTTTTCATGCAGGACTGGCATGCCATGGGGAGCCCCAAGAGCTCTGTCTCCTCTACATCTTTCTGTGGCTGGTTCCCTGGATTGTCTTGTCTTATTTGCCTCCCGCAGGGCTTGCTCCCTCCTTTCCCTGTGATGGGGTGTTTAGATATCACACCATGATGCAGCATGATGAGATAATTTCTCCCCTCTCATCACCCCCTGGCTTCTTGTTTGTATTCTTTAATTAATTTATCTTCTTGCCTACAGCTTTAAATTTGCTTTTAGCATAGTAACTTTCTGAAGACACAGCACTAAAATTTTATTTGCTCTCTATCTTGAAATGCAATAATCTTATAATCTCCCTGCTAAATTCATAGCATTAATTTTGCTGTGGACCAAACATAACCCAGCCAGTGGTGAACATACAAAGGGAGAGGTTAAATGAGCTCCTTGGGTGTCCATCACATTCATTTTACAGTAGTTTAACTATGGTAAGGCTGCCCTGCCTGCAGTGCGGTATGTATTCCTACAGAGTGGGGAGTTAATTGTACCTGGATCCAGCAGCATGCTATAAACACATTTATGTCATGTAGAACAATTAGTGCTGTGACTCATTGCTGGGAGCTCAGCCTATGTTTTTGTGTGGAGTAGCATTCAAGCATCTGTATGTGTTTTCTGCAACAGCAGTTGGCACAAATCCCACTAGTGTTCAGCATCCCTCAGATCCAAAGAGAAAGCAAATGCCATATCCCCTAACTGAGCAAATGAGGTGGAAGACCATAGATAACACTGGCTTAAAGGGTTTTTTAATGGTTTGCATTATATCCACTGACATAGCTATTTCTTAATGAGCCAGTTCTCAGGTTTTGAATTGAAGCTGAACCTGCTACCTTGGGCCATGGTCAGGAGTGTTGCTAAATATTTCATGTGGTTGTAATGTCCTTTGGTAGATGGTGGAGGCCAGGTGAAAGCTATATTTTTTCCTGTGCTGTGCCCAGGTTGAAAAACAATCAGGTCATTCTGTAGCCTTAGAAATTACCCTTAGCCACTGCTCTGCCACTTCTTGTAGGTGCTATTGCTAAAATAAGTTTGTATGGCAGCAAGCTTCAGTTTCAATTAGGTTGAGTTTTGGACTGAGTGAGAAGAGGATTGGGTACAAATTGAGGCACTTGTACCTGACTCTTGATTAACCTCTAACTTTATAAAAGTGCAGTTAAAGCCAAACCCTGATGTTGTGCAGGATAGCAGGTATCTCGCTGTCCCCTGGCAAGCATGTAGTCACACACAAAGGCATTTCAAAATGACACGGTACAAAGTCTTCTAGTGTGAATCATGAGCCACATTCTCAAACATAGTTGTGACCAAAGGAGTCCGAAACAAATGTTTTCTTAACAGTAAAAGCATAAGAGGAGCTGGATGAAAGACCTGGAGATTAAATCCTGGCAGCATGGAAATCAGAGGCAAAATTCCCAGTGAATTGGGGTCAGGGTTTCAGCCTCAAGCCAACTAATCCAAATCTTGCAGCTCTTCTCAAAGTAAAAATGAGTCAGCTGGTCATCATTAATATTCAAAGGAAAAATATAAACCAGGTGAAATCATTTAAGCTGACAGTGGCCAAGTAGTAGTGAGTTTGCTCTGGAAGGAAAAAAGTGTATCTGGAGATGCTGTGTTTATGCAGTCTCATTGTTCTCTAGATCAAATGCACTTGCTTTGTATATGGGAGAATGTATATGGGAGAATGGCTTTTTTTTTCTTAAGTGGCAGCTTACAAATTTAATCTAGAACCTTTCCTTTTCATGCACCACAAACATTTTTCCATTGACCAACAAGGTCCTCAATCCGTCTGCAGTCCCACAGTTTCCAAGGGTGCCTCTAGTGGAATTGAAGGTGGTTGTCATGTCACCTGTGCAGACCCAGCTGAATTTGGCAAATTATTTAATTGCTGAGGCTCGGGACAAATATAACCCACCACGACACAGGCTGTACTGGGCTTCAACTTGAAGGTAGCAAGGAGGGGGTCTGGACAGAGCTGCTGAGTAGATTGGTGTCAGTTTTAATAGGAATCTCGAGGATCCACCTGCTGTAGGAAGCCAGTGCCTTCCTTAGGGCAGCTAATCATATTGCTCTCTGGTAGGGCATTAGGAAAATTAGCTGGGATAGACCCCCTTTTTCTAGCGGCATTTTTTCCTTGTTTCAAATATCCTAAGTGTTTGCAAAGTGCTCAAGTCCCATTGTTGCCTTGGCAGGGCTGGTTCTCTACTGTTTGGGCTGAAAATTTGCAGGATTTCTTGAAAAGCCAGGTGATGGATCCTGGCTTTAGTGCATGAAGACTTTGATATATAGAGTTGTGTGTTCCAGAAATGGAACACATGAACTGGGTAGTAGTGCTCAAAATGAGCTTTTCTTTGTTTATTTCTACCCTCTCTAGAGTGCGAAAAGATTAAGTGCCAAAGACTGACAGTGACAAGTCCAGCCCAAAACTATGCAGGCATTGCTGGTTTATGCCAGCCTTGCATTTGGCCTTAGGAATGGGTTAGAATTAGACAGGAATATCAAAGAAAAAAGCCTCGAAAATAAATATTGCAACAGAAAATTTTTATTCATCATCCAGCTCTCCCATGAGCAGCAGCTACCTCTGGCTGGGGCTGACAAATACTTATTCTTTGGCATGTTTGGAAGCACTAAATCCCTTTCTGTGCTCTTTTCATGGCATAAATGGTTTTGGTACTCCTTTCAGAAGGGGATCTCTCTCCTTTTCTGGTGGCAAGTCCATGGCAAGTGCTAATATCTTTGCTCAGTGACAAAGTGTAATGGGGTTGCAATTCTGTGATCATTGTGGAAACAAGCTTTATAAATTATTTTAAAATAAAAAAAAAAGTAGCTCTTAGTAGTTTGCTCTTAGGAAAATTTCTGTTTGTCCATCTCTTGGCTATCTATCTATGCTAGAGCTGTATTCAGCTTAATTACCTTGAAAATTTTCCCTGAACTGCTGTGAAGATTCATGATATCCTGCTTGAGAGCCATTAGTGGGCTCCCCCTGCAACCTCAGTGCTAAGGATCCCCTAAGGAAATTCCACCTCCAGCAAAGGAGATTTGATTTCTTTCTGTCTCAGGTGAATTCAAGTGGAGGGCAAATGCGAAGGTTAGGATAAAGCGTTGAAAGGTCTCCAAAGCCTTCTGGTGGTTTGAACAAAAAACCATTAGTCTTGGATTTTTCTTTGTTTCCTCTTGTATTCCTAACTAAAATCAAGACTCTAATTGTTCTCCCCAGGTAGACCTGGCTACAGCTTTTATTGCTGATGCAGGGGATGCAGACCTGGCTGGCAGAGTGGATACTTTTACGGGCTGGTGTCTTCTTGAGCTTTAAAAAGTTTGCTTTTCCTGGGTGAGTGGGATGACAGGCAGCAGTGTGTGCTCTGCTCCAACTTTTAACAGTGCAAATTTTGGGGGTTCACTCTGGCTTTACATGTCCCAGTCAAGCCTTCAGCTGAAATTAGGTGTTTGCTTAGAGGCAGAAAAGTAAAGACCTGGTGTGAGGCTTTGGAAGGCGTTTAGAGTTCCAGATACATGAAGAGGGGTCTAGCCATATCTGTGCATTTCGCCACTTCTGAGCTGCTGATAAACACAGCCCTGTGTGACTATAGATGCCTTCATCCCACCTCTGCCATCCACAGGAAGCGATTATCTGCAATATAGGGTTGTCCCTTAACCAAGTAGTGGATGGAGCCAGCTGGGCACAGCGGCAGCTGTCTCTTTTTCTCCACATCCCTTTTGGGCTCCATGCAGGTCCCAAGTCCATGTGGAGAAACTGGCCAGCCAAGTGGAGCAAGGCTGGGAGGGGGCATGTGCCCCCTGGCCCTGAGCAGGTAAGATTTTGTCTGAGGATGTAACACAGACCCTCCTCTGTGTGGGGAGGCTGTATCTGGAATGTGCAGGGATTTACAGATGCATGCTTTGCCCTTCTCTAATTGCTTTATGCAGAAACATACATTAGCAGAAACACTGAATTAACACCCACATTTTGTTTGTGCTGTGTATAGCTTTGCTGGAAGGCTAAAAAACAGAGATTCTTGTAACACTTGTTGTGGTCTCTTGAATGCTTGAGAGTTACAAATTAGGCAGTTGTTTGATTGTGACACAGGAAAATGTTTTGGTAAATGCAGGAGGCTCAAGACTGGCTGAAAATGTCTGGGGCTCTCATTGTGTGCAGAATGTAATGTGTGCAGAGGAAATCTGCAGCATTCCTATGGCAGACCACAACAAGAAGCTCCATACAGCCCCAGCAGTTACAATTCTCATATAAATTATAATGGCTTAAATGTTATTTAAATGATAAACAGCTTTTACATTCCAGACATAGCTGTGATTCCAGAAGGTGGCTGTATAATACCAGTTGAATGAAATACTGCATTTTGCAGGCTAAGTATGAGGCTTTATTTGTGTGTGTGTATCCGGTTTTGTCACATCTAGCATATTCTTTGGCTATAAACCTTGGACTTCAAGTGCACTGTGTGTATCTTGGAGACAAGGGCTTCATCCATTATCCAACAGTGAGTCGCCTGGAGTTCAATCACGTCAACATGCCAGTAAGCTGAAGACACAACCACAGAGGCGGCAGAAGTATCCACTGCTTTTGGGCTTAATTGCTTATTAGCCTGTGCAGTTTTGCATGGACCCTGCCCAGAAGCCAATGATACAACCACTCCTTTAATCAGTTTTCTACATATATGGCTGTATCATGTTTGCTTACAACAAGTGTGGCTTGAGCATTAGGAAGAATGGCGAGTCTGGGGGAGATCGTCCGTTGCCCAGGAGAGTTTACACAGCAGACCTGGGCTTTCACTAAGGGAAGAGACATTTTTTTCTTGCCGATTCTTTAATGTCCTAGCATAGTGGGCCAATAGAGGCTGATGTCATTTGATATCTTGGCTTGAAGGAGAAGGTCAGGGCCAGCCCAGCAGCCCTTCTCCACTGCATGGCAGCTGTTCATCGAACCTTGAGGAGCTTCTGTTTGCTCAGGAGAGATTTTGGGGTAGAGGTAGGCCACAGCCATAGCAGCACCTGGGCTATGACTCCAAAGGTGTGTCCTCTGGCTGAGCTGAGGTCAGCCTAAGCTAGGTGCCACTCAGTGTGAGCAGGTATGAGAGTCTCCTTCCCTGACAAGATCCTGCTGGAGCCAATGAGACTGGATGGGCACAAAGAACTAAGTTTTCTCTTCCTATTTGGGCATGTTATTCTTGGTGTAACTCTCCTGAATTTGGGCCACAGGTTTTTTCCAAAACTCTTATACAATTGACACAGTCTGTGCCCCATCTGCATATTTTGTTGTCAAATTCCAGCGTCCAGAAATGTTCTCTTTTGGTTTAATTTTTCCAGAATATTAGAGAGGAGAAACTGCCCTATGGTTAAACAATGGGACTGGCATCCAAGGGATGATATAGTCTGACTCCAGCCTCCTCCACAGACTTCCTCTGTGATTTCAGGGAGGTCATTAAACCCCTCTGTTAGGGTCCCATCTGCAAGACAAAGAGGATCTAATTCTTTTCCCCCATCTGAGTCTCAACCTATTTTTTGTTTGCAGAGCATGAAAAGGGGCCTTGATATTAGCTGGAGCTTTGGGACTTTACCATTTAAAAAGTTAATAACAACCAGCCATATTTCAGATAAAATGTCATTTTCAGTTTAATATGCTAAGTAACAAAGACTTTACCAAAAGAATGAACAATAGCCTTTTCCATTTCACAAAATAATTCGCCAGGCAGAATAAGCGCACAAGCATTTTTAGAAAAACAAATTATAAATAATTGCTTTTTGTAATTTAATACACACATAGAAAAAGCCAAAAGTTCAGCAGCCACCGGGAATCTGATTTCATTGCCGATTTGGACTGTCTCTGTTATTTTTTATGAAAATCCCCCAAAGACTGTGCTATTTTGTAAACTAAACATGGCTCTTTCTTGCTGGCCATATGGAGTCTTTTTCCATTCATTAGTGAGCTGCTTTCACAATTAGACAAAGGAATAAATCAGTCAACAAATATGGGAAATAATTTTGGTATTACCAGGCCGTCTATGCTCTTATTTGCTTAACTGTATAAATCTTTCACCAGACTACAAATGAGGCTGGTTCCCTCAGTGTCAGGGTCAAGGGAAGAGAAGCATTAGGGCTGGATCCTGTGGATTTGATGGCTCCCACCAACCACGGCTGGTGTTAAGCAGTTTCCCTCATTGTGGCAATTCAGCATTCCCACTGTTGGGGAATTGTTTTGAGATAGTTCTTCCATTTCCTCTCTTGTATTGTAAATCTTAAGAAACATCACCAGAATGATAGCTCCCTAAGGGCTGTGTATCCATAAAGGCTTTACATGTCTCTCGTTGAGTATCTGCACACCTTACCGGTTATGGTGGGGTTCTCTTGCAAGGAAGGGAAGGGTTATCATTGCTTCTTCTTGGGCAGGAAGATGAGGTATACTTGTAACTACTCCTCTTGCACCTTGTGTCCCTCCTGGCACACTCCCAGAACACAGCCCATAGAAATACAATTTCTCTTTGCAAAGGGAAATGAGGGCTCTGCTGTATCCAAGAAGCAGTGATTCTTTCTCTGGCATTTCCAGCCAGCTCTCACACTTGCCACAGGTATGGGTGCATACCCTAAATCTGGTGATCATAGCTCGTTCTCCATGGTCACCTCCACAGCAGGCATTGAGCTTAGGTCCCTGTCTTTCAGAACTGTGGCTTTTACCCCTGAGGCTGAAAATTGAACTCCAGGTTTTTTTTTTTATTCTATTTCCCTTGTCAATGCCAGTAAAAACCAGCTAAATCTGAGTGGTTAGCTGTCTGCACTGCATGCCCTGGGCAGGATGAGGCTCGATCTGGTGGCGAGTGGCTGCATCTGCAAGTCATTGTTTCCCTCTGTAGCCTTGCTGGGATCTGTTTCCAGTTGCTGCTGAGACAAACTCACCAGTCAAAACATTGATGCTTTTCAAGTCCAAGTCAGCAATGTTTCCTGTAAGCAGTGTTTTACATTGCATTTGCATGAGTTGCTTTTTTGGTTGTCTCAAAACCCTCATAAACAGAGTTCTGTCATTAATTTGACTCTTCTATTCAATGTTGGTAATTTGTAAATCATGCTTGTCCAGCACAAACCAGAGAGTGATGATGTTGGTGATGTGCTGCAGGGTGTTCAAGTGCAGGCAAATCCATCTCAGGCACACTGAGATGAACCAAATGTTGAGCACTGATCCTTTGCTAAGTTGGGATACACACTGGGTAATCTTCCTTCTTCAGCAGCAGGTACAATTTCTAGGGCATTGTTTGTTGGGTCTGTTTGAGTGCTGGTATCCATGTAGGAAAGTCATTCTTTAAAGGTGCTTTTTTATTAATGCACTGGCTGAGATTGCAAAAGTTTTTTTCTGTTCAGCCTCCAGAGGTATGGTACCCACCCCTGGTGAAACATTAAACCTTTGGTCATCTTCCTCCTTCGCCAGGAGGGCCTGGCAGCCCTCACCAAATCCTGGATCTCTGTGGTGACATGTGTTGAATAACAAGGTGTGCCCAGAGATCTTATAGTTCCCTCTCCCAGGGCTTCATCAGAAGCGTGAGGGCCCTGACAACCGCACTGGACCCAAGCCAACAAATGTCTGTGTTGTGTCCCTGTGTTGATGTGCCCATGTCAGCCTTCACAGTGAGTTGGCCCTCCATTTCTGAGCAGAGGTGTTACTAAATCAGAGGGACTGGCTGATATGGTCAGTACTGGAGAGTCCGCTTGAAGTGTCACAGCTGAATCAACCAAAACCTCAGGGTTTTCATCAAGTTGAAATCGGGGACAATTTGCCCTAAGCCTGGGGCAGAATATCCACCTGCATCAATGACAGCTGGAGACCAACTGGACGTGTAGCAATCCCAGCATGAAGACCATGGGTGGCGGTGATGCTGTGTGAATCAATAGTGCATGCTCATCAGGAGTAAGGCAAAGTATGTAATGGGCCATCTGAGGAAGAACATGGTCAGAACATCCAGGGAAGTTGTTAGTCTTCCTTTGCTTGGTGCTGTTGAGGCTGACCCAGTGTTGGGCCTCCCAGTTCAAGAGAGTTGTGGACAAACTGGGTTGGACCCATTGAAGGGCTACTAGGAAGATCAGGGATCTAGAGTATGTAGTCTTTGAAACAGGTGGAGGGAATTTGGCTTGTTCAGTCTGGCAAAGGAGATTGGGGTGACCTAACAGCCACCTGCAACTGCTTGAAGGACAGCTCCAGAGATGATGCAGACAGACTCCTCTTGGTAGTGGCAGTTGGTACAATGAGAGACAATGGCCACAAACCACAGCTTGAAAAATTCAGATTGCACATTAGGAAAACCTTCTTCCCACACACTCGGTGAGGGGCAGATCTCTTTTCTTGGAGATTTGCAAAGCTTATCTAGAAAAAGCCACAGCTCAGCTGATATATTCAAGCAGGAGAGCAGATGAGATCTCCTGAGATCCCTTACTACCAAAAGTCCTGTAATTCTACAAAATCAGAGCATTGAGACCTCTGCTTTTTTCTTCTCTTTAAAATAAAGACAATGCTCAACCAGAATTCAATAAGTAAGAAACCAGGATTCAACAAGTAAGAAAACAAAGAAACCCCTAAGCAAGTAAACAAGCAAGCAGACAAACAAAACCCTAAGTAAACAAGCAAGCAAACAAATAAAACCCCCAAATGACAAATGAGTTGTGTTTATTTAATTCCCCACTTTGCAGTCAGCCTCATGATTTGTGTGGATTTAATGCTTTATTTTTATTTTTATTTTTTTCTGGCATTGGCTGGTAATTTGTATTCTGAGTGAAATCACATGTGAACATTTGCTAGCTCAGTCTCTAATAAATTTGCAGCACCTGGTGAAAGAGGGAAAACGGCTCAAGTAGAGATGTTGATGAGAGCACCTCTAACTGCATGTAAGATCTGTGTTTGTTCTAGGATCTGTGTAAATCTGCTGCAAGAAGCAAGAGGACTTAGAAATAGCTATTCTATTGTAAGCTTCACTTGCATCTCCAAAAATAAAACCAAAGTGCCTTTTGTGAAGAACTGCAACAGTCATCTCTTCTGAGCCACCAGAGGAAATAAAAGTGAAAGAAGTTAAACAGTTAAAGAGTTGAAGATTTTGTCACGTGTTCTTGTCTGGGTCAATGTCCGCTTTCACTCTGCTGGGACTCTCAAGCTGGTCTTAGTTTAGATGGTACTTGAAGCAATGAGCCCACCTGGGACAAAGCTGAAGAACGAGATCTGTGGTTTGATGCATGGCTACCTTTAATCCTGCCTGGCAAGAAAGCAAGGGGAGGGAAGAAACAAAGAAAGAATGAATAAATCCCTGTCATGCTGACTCACTACCTTTTGAACTGTAAGCTTTGAACTGCATGCAACAGTTTCTGTGCCTTACTGACGCTTCATGTTCCCAGCTTGAAATCACCTTTGTGTCATTTCTCAGCCCATCAGCCTGCAGTAAATTGTTCCATGAGCACTATAAATGTGAAAGTCAGCTCTGGAGGTGAGGAAGAAGCCTCGGGAATGAGGAGTAAGACCCTGGGGGAGAGCAGCCGCTCAGGAGACATCAAAAAGGGACAAGTGATCCTTGCTGCCTATGTGATTGTAACCATAGAGCTGACCTTCATCTTCATGCAGATGGGAGTCATGCCTGTGAGTATGGGTTATCTTGTTTCACAGCACGCCTTGCCTTCAAGTGCTAGGCTATGTAATTTTCCAGGAAAGCTATCTAGAGATTTTCTAGCAAGAGAGAGGAAAGTGTTTTCCTACCTAGCTGTGACTGTGTTCAGTATATGCCCAGGCAGTAAAAGCGAGTTTATTATTTGTACTGTAGTAACACCTAGAGACCTTTCCTGGCCTGATGGCTCTGGGTGGAACTAATGTGCTTTGTATCTTCTTGCTTGTAGTGGGAGGGTGACCCAAGGAGCAGGCAGCAGAAAGCATTGGTTTGAGAGCAGAGGTGGGTTTTTTTTGAGAGTGTAATAAACCAGCCATGAGTAGGATTCATTTCTTTTCGCTGGACTTTTCTGCCTGTGTCATGGTTTAAACAAAGTCAGCCATGAATCACACAGTTGCTCTCTCACTCCCCCCCCCGCCTTTTTGCCCTTCCCTTGCTCCCAGAAGGATGGGAAGGAGAATCAAAAGAATGCAACTCCCACAGGTTGAGATAAGAACAGTTTAGTAACTAAAGTATAACACAAATCACTACTGCTACCACCAATAATAATAATGATAAAGGAAATAACAAAGGAAGAGAATTACAACACCTCAGCACTCGCCAACCAATAACTTGCCCCACCCCACCCGACCGAGCACCGACCGATACCTTGTCCAACCACACAGTCCTAGCCCTTCTGGGTAACTCTCAGTTACATCCTGGGCATGACGTGCTGTGGTATGGAATACCTCTTTGGTCAGTTTAGGTCAGGTGTCCTGTCTCTGCTTCCTCCTGGCTCCCCTCCTCCCTGGCAGAGCATGAGACTCAGAAAGTCCTTGGCCAGACCAAACGTTTGAGCAGTAACTAAAAACATTGGTGCTATCATCACCGTTCCCAGGCCAAAAGTCAAAAACACAGCACTGCACCAGCTACCAAGAAGGAGAAAAAATGACTGCTACTGCTGAACCCAGGGCAGCCTGGTTTTGTAGAATCATAGAATCATTTAGATTGAAAAGACCCTTAAGATCACCGAGTTCAACCATAAACCACACACTGCCAAGTCCACCACCAAACCATGTTCCTAAGTGCCACATTTATACATCTTCTAAATACTTCCAGGGATGGTGACTCAGCACTTCCTTGTGCAGCCTGTTCCAGTGCTTGACAACCTTTTGGTGAAGAAATTGTTCCTAATACCCAACCTGAACCTCCCCTGGCACAACTTGAGGCTGTTACCTCTTGTCCTATTGCTTCTTACTTGGCAGAAGAGATTGACACGCACCTTGCTTCATCTTCCTTTCTGGTAGTTGTAGAGAGAAATAGGATCTCTGCTCAGCCTCTTATCCTCCAGGCTGAGCAGCCCCAGTTCCCTCAGCTGCTCCTCATGCAACTTATGCTCTACACACTTCACTAACTTTGTTGCTCTTCGTTGGATGTGCAGCCGGTGTCTGACCCAGTGAAGATTTCATCTGTAGGTATGGGGAACTGCAGGAAGTGCTTGTTTGGAGCTGTAGTTCTCTCAACCAAAACAGTAAGGTCTTTATTCAGAAATATAGCATACCTCGTTTCCTCTGACCTATTGATTTTGTTGTTTGTTTTTTCTTTTTTAGTACTTGGCCAAGAGCATAGGTTTGGATTCAGTGGGTTTTGGCTACCTCCAGACAACCTTTGGTGTCCTCCAGCTTGTGGGAGGTTCCATTTTTGGGAGGTAAGAGAGAACAATTCTCATGGCCTTTTACCTAGCTGAAAAAGGCCAGACATTTTTTACTATAGTAAAAAGTCATATTGTTCTGGTTCTTGGTCCTGTTGAAATGTTTGAAGATTTTATAAATGGGTGAGGGGAGAATAAATACTATAGTTAGAAATACTGCAACATAGAAGCAGCCTTTTTATTAACTTAGCTGTGTTTTAATGACACACATATAAGTGTAACAATACACTGGGAGCAGGCTTAAACTATCAGTCTTCAGAGCCCAGCTCTTAACAGCTTAATCCTGCGAATGTTTTATAGCTATGTATAATCTAAGAAATGTCTTGTGACTGGGAAACCTAAAAAAAAAAGGAGGGTATTTATTGATGTTAAGTAGAGCCATCAGTGAAAATAATTGAGGGTCATGTTGTTTCTACAGCTGAATCTCACTGCAAGCTAGACTTGCATCAATTTTTAAGAATGGATATATCTGTAAGTTCATCTATAAAAATAAGAAGAGTGGAAGGGACTCAGGGTTTCTGCCTCTCTACCCCATGGGACACATGCTTCTGTTCCTAATAAAATGTAAGCAGCCCCCAAAAAATTGTGAGATGGGGGAATACATTCCCAAAAAGCAGAAAAAAATTGAAAGAGCAGTGTAATCCAGATTCAGAAAACTAAAGTGAGGATGAGAAAATCTACCTTTTCTTCTCAGTCTTGTTACTGGTCAACAAAGTAATAAATGGATATGGATATGGAGCTGTTGTGTGCCTCAGTGCTCTACAAGATCCTCTAGTAGATGGTGTGTAGCACTTCAAGGATCTGATCTCTAAAAGCCCTTCAATGCTAACATAATAACACATTTTAAAGTTAATAGCATCAAATTTTCCAGTGCAGTTTGGAAGAAAATGCATTCCTAAGAATGAAGATGGTATAGTGCAAGGGGCCAATTTGAATGCTTTTTCTATTAATATACAAATCTAGAGTAATATTTCTGGTCTGGATCTGGTGCCATCTGAAATCTGATTTTCCTCTGCACATGTCATTCAATAATGTCTAGAGGGGATGCTGAAGGGAAGAAAAAGGTAAACCGGTAAACCTGAATCCGTCCAGGTCTAGGTTCCCACTGGTGTAGGTGGGACTGAAGGTGTATACTGCCAGATTGAAGCCAAAATTTGCAATGTAGGTTTGAGATAAAAAGGATTTTCCTAGATGTGAGGCTGCTTTGACCTCAGTATGAAGGTAGATAAAGAGAAAATGGGAAGGAGGGGGATAAGAGACATAAAAATGTGTAGCTTAGGTCTGTTTTTCTTGTTCTTCTTGCTTGATGCTCCTAAACAGCCAGGAGAAGATGAAGCACTGAATTTACTCTTCAGTAACAAAACAAAAAGAAAACAACCCTGGACTATGTAGTGAGCCAAGGTCTTTAAGTTACAAACAGCTAATATAAACTTCCCTGGCATTCATGTAAACAGTGAAGTTTTGACCTGTACCTCTTTCTCAGTGTGAAGCCCTTTAATTACTTATGCTTAACTTTGTAGACTAGGCTTGGCATTCTTGGGGGGGTTGTTTCTTTTGGCGTAATCACAACTAATAGCAGATGAACGTTACCTTGCATAGCAAACTGTAATATACAACTTCAACAAAATGAAGAAAGGAGGAATTGTAGTGGAAAAAAGCTGTCTAGAGCCTGTTTTAGCCCCAGTTGCTCAGAACCCTTTCTGTGGTACTCTCAGACTTTGTCTGACTTAGCTTTTCAAAATAACTTGGAGTTGAATAAAACCTGAACCAAAACCTGATTCAGCTGGTTTGTTGTTTTGGGTTTTTTTCTCAAACAGAAAAAAAAAAATTGAGTCACTATTAAGTCTTTATTGAACATAAATAGAAAACTTCCCCTTTGTTTTATTTTTTTTAAGTGATGCTGAAAGAGAAATGTTGCTCTGACCATCATCTGGAAAGAAATTGAAATAACTTCACTTACCTCTGAACCTGAACCAAAAAAATTAGCTAGCCTGATTCCCTGGTCTGAACCAACTCTGAGATTCACAAAGTAAAATTTGAGGGCACCGTATGCTCTGAAAAGATAATATTGAATGAGTTGCTGAGCTGTTATAATTGCCTCTGCCTGTGGCTGGTGTTTAGCAGCCACATTTATTCACTGGAATGCCAGAGCAGGAGGCTTAAGCAAGCACATTATCTTGCGCTTATGAAGGGTCTGGAAATAGGCTAAGAGATGGCAGTTGCTGGTGTATTCCCCCATTGTTTCAAAGTGTATGTCCCTGAATTCCCGGGTGGGCAGCTGGTGCTTCAGCAGCGGTCCTTGCAGTCCTCCTCCAGGCAAGGGTGGGGGGCTTGTTTTGGTTTTTCATTTGTTGGGTTTTTTTGCTTGTTTTGTTTTGTATTATCGTCTCTGAATATCTAGTCCTCTTGGGAACTGAGCACTTCTGAGAATCTGACCAGTGCTTCCCATGGTGAATGAGAGTGAGGTGGCCATGCAACTCCATCCATCTGGGTGCATCACTCTTGCAATGACCTGCATAGTCCCACTTGTGACAGCCTTGTATCATTTCTGTACTAGGTTTGCAGATAAATTTGGTGCCCGAGCAGCCTTAATTCTTTCCTGTGCATCTGGAAGTGCCTTCTTCCTGCTTATGTCCATCTCCACGAGCGTCCCCCTCCTCTTCCTCTCCAGGCTGCCAGCAGTGTTCATGCATGGGCTACCAGGTAATGTAGATCAGGGCTGAGGGGCTTTCCAAATTGCTTTTATTGCCAGAGTCGTCGCTCCTTGCTCACATTGCTCAAGTCAACAGGCTCAACAGCATGAAGGAAGGCAGGAGGAGCATTTGATGGTTATCAGGGGTGAAACGGTAAGAACATGAAGGAACAGGTTTATTAGTTTATGGAAAGCAGGGCTATTAGCCTTTAGTCCCAGGTCCATCCTCCTGTATGATCTTGTGCAAATTGCTTGGACTTCACCATTCAGACCCAGGTGACAATCACTTGTTGGCAGCAGTGCTGTCCCAAACTTCTCAGCTGCCTTCTTGCAACCATGATATTTTATAGGAAAGCTTTTCCTTTTCTCATGGTAAAGTGAGTGTATTGTTCAAAATGAAACATGATTGCCAAAAATACCTTCAGTTACCCACTAAACTGTTCTGATTTTGTTGATCTTTCCTAGATGTTTCTAGTAAAAACCATAAACCTTTAGCTACTAGAAGTCTCTGAACTCACACAAGAGGACAGGTTGATAGCATGTTAAGACTCTTCTTGCCTTTTGTGAAGTGGCTTGGGTGATTTTGTTTCCTATGACTGACAAGCTGAACCAATTCCACACCAACAGTGTGCAAGGACAGTTCTGTGGCAGGTGCTGTTTCTGTGTCCTAAAAATTTGTGTGTTTGCTGCTCAGACCCTGTGGCAAGCTTCTTCTAGGGATTTGTTTTTCTCCGCAGGTGCTCAGAAGGTTATTACAGACATGACTACTCCTTCCCAACGTGCTGATGCTTTGGGGAAGCTGGGTCTTTGCTTTGGAATAGGCATCATCATTGGCTCTGTCCTAGGAGGTGTCCTCTCCACCAAATTCGGGTGAGTGCCCCACTTGTTCAGTGTTGGCCTTGTTGCAACCATTGAAGGAGCTGCTAAGGGGTATTTTGCTCCTTCCTCAGCTTTTGATGATATCTTACTGCTGGTGGCAGTGGAGGATCATACCAGAACTCAAAATTTTGCTTTTGGTACTGCTGCAAAGAACTTCCATGGTTTTTAAGGAGACCTTGTTGAAAATCTCATCTTCTGTCTACTTAAATTGATTTAAAAACAAGTTGGATTGGGAAATGGAGTCTGTCTGTCTCCTGGTTGTTCTCTTTGGGGCTGAGTGTGCTGGAAAGCAGCACGTACTACATAGCCTGCTTTTAAGAAACAGTGTTGTACAGCTGAGAAATGGAAATAAGGAGCAGTGTGAAACTTGTGGGGAAATTGGTGCACTTGGGGGATGCTTGGGAAATGGGAAAACAAGCCTGGGACAGCGGGAGAAAAGAGTGAGGAGGTCTAGCCCTGTCACAGCAAGATGAAGCCCATGCCTGCCATTTCCCTGTTTGCTTTGCGCAGTCTGGCACATTGTAGCAGGCTGACACCTTCTCTTATGTGCTGCAACAGGAAAGAAATGCTTGATCTTACTGAATGTACCAGTATCTGTTCATTATTAGTAGAGGAAGCACAAAACGTGTAGTGTGTCAGAGAACTTTGCAGGCAGGGTAGTACACGTGGCTATAACCTTCCTGGAAGATTACCCAGCATCTCACTAGTGGGGAACAAAAAAAGACCTAACAAAAACCCATGTGAATTTTTGAGCATTTTTTTGCTCTGCTTCTTTTATTATGGACACTTGCTTCTGCAGAATCAGGTGAGCATGGAAATAACTTTTTTCGAACTTTGTGAGCATTAGAGCTGTGCTACAGTGTAGAATAGTGGTTGAAAATCACTAGGAGAATCTCTGGGTTTAGTGAATCTGCCTTGTCACTGGCAAGCGTCGGTCAGTGTTCCTGGCAGGGGTCAGTGTCCACTAGATATCATTGTGGGCTTGCCCACCAGTGTTCCTGACACTGCCTCTCACCATCATGGTGATCCAGGGCCACCTTACCAGCCTATGTCCCACCTCCCTTCCTTTGTACTGCAATGCCATCTTGTTAAAAATCAACTTTCATGAACTCCAGGATGTGAAGTTAAATGTCATTGATTTTTTTTGTGTGTGTGTTTTTTTTCTCATGATCTTTGTCCTAGTGCCATAAGCACCATGGACTGTATGAGGTGATACGTGCTTAGGGCATGCTCCATTATGGTGTTAGGCATCGCACATTGCTCTCTGAACCCTGTTGTGTGTCCACATGCATTCAGGTGCTGCAGCAATACTACTTTGCGTCTCAAATCTTTGCAAAGGTTAATGATTAGAATACTTTAACCTTGCTTCTTTAGGGAGTAGCCCCTGAAAACTCTGTTTGCTGCTGTACCTTGGCAGCATTGGGTCAAATTAATTGCTGCAGACAATCTCAGGAGTTTTCTTCATCTCACTTGAAACCTGAAAGGTTTTCTTTAATTATTTTGTGATTGGTGCTTGTTCTGTGTTTGTGAATTGACACAAGGCTGGCTAGGAGGATTCATTTTGTAGTTGAATATAGTGCACAAAATGAAAATTGGGGATGTACATAACAAATAATTCAGGATTTTAAAGTTTTTATAGCTGTTGATGCTTGGATACGGTTTTAATTAGTATTATTTTTAATTGAATACAGTGATTGTGTCCCTTTGTGCATGTCAACTGTCTGAAAATAAAGGTTACTTCAGTTCCCACCTTAATCTGTGATTATATGCCCATATTTAAGAATTGTTATCTAGCAAAAAATTATGGGGTTTTACTTTCCAGCGTGTGCATCAGTTGCTGGTGTATGGAAAAATCAGTAATAGTAGAGAATCCCCTGTTTCAATTCACTATTTAGGGATAGTTGAATGCATTCCAGCATTTGAATGTTGGGACTTGATGCTGTCAGACGACAGAACGCTTCCAGACTCCCCTTATTTTGGAAGCTTCTGGCCTTTACATTAGTGCCTGCAACATAACACTGAGGAAAGTGAATGTTAGTGGTCATTACAGAAAAGTAAGGGACCTGCGCTTGGAGAAGTACGTAGCTTTTGACTTTCCCATCACAGTGGGTTATTTCCCTTGCATCCGGCGGAGGGCAGCTTCGGCTCGCAGTTCATGCCTCACTGCCGAAGTACCCATCCCATCGCAGAGATTTCGGGGCTGGCTCTTCTGTCCTGTAGAAGTACTACGGAAAGCAGCCTGTCTGCAGGCAGCATTTCGTTTTCTGCATGAAGATCTGTGCATCCTCGTGGAAGGATGGTAGGAATTTCCATTAAAAAGGGACAAAGTCCAACGCACTGGCAGGATCCTTCTTGACCACCCTGACATGCAGAGGGCTGATTGGATTTTATAAACAACAGCTTGAGGCTGAGAAGATCACTCTGGGTGTTTGGTAGAACCTTTGCTGCAATCAGATCCCACCTTCCCTCTGACACTGTGCTTAGTTCCTCTGCCAGATTTCTGTGCAAAGAAAAGGAGGAGCAACCTACTGATTTTTAGCCTTTTGGCTGATGCTGTTGGTGAGTTGGCAGGTGAAGACAGCTCCATGCCACCAAACAGCCTCCAGAGCATCCCCAGCACCTCTGACTGTGTCTGAAGCACTAACCTGGAGGGAAAGCAGTGGGTGTTGCATTATGGTCATACCCGGGGCTCCTTGACCTTGTTGCCATATCCCACAGATCAGCTGTTAATCATCCCTCTCTGCCACATTTTAAAAGGAAGGCTCCAGCTGTACTTGGAGCTGCATAATTACTTCCATCTTTTTCACAGAAGAATGGCCCATTCTCCTTCCTCTGAAAATAAGGATTTCTGCTATGTCATGGAAGAGCAAAGCTGGAGACTTCTGTCCAGTCTGTTCTTTGCTTTCCCTTGCCACAAAGCTGGCCAGCTTTTCCTGTCTGTTGACAGCCTTATTCATACCTTAGCAGTGGTTTGTGTACAAGAGACAGGGCAGAAACCAGTCTCAGTTCCTCAGCTGATGTCATTTTGGTATTATGCAACTGTATTGTATTTACCATTGATGCATTTGACCTAAGGAGCCAGTCTGTTGTTGTTTTTATTGTTGGAATAATATTTGTCAACTGTTATTTATTAAAGGAGCCCCAGGGAAGTTGAATGGCTTGTTTTGATTCGCATAGGATTTTTTTGGATGTTGGGTCCTGACCTCCACTCCTAAGCTGTAGCCACTGTCTGCAGCCCTTCTCTCTCTGAAGTACTATACTTTTTCCCCATGTTTTCCAAAACTTTGGATGAACGTGTAGCAAAGGAATTGTGACTTTTAGACTGGATATGTTTCATCTATAGAGCGTGGCTTTTCCTTTTGCAGTTAAAGGAGCTGCTTGCCATCTGGCTTCAACTTACTGAATTTAACTGCTGGAGACCTTGCTGTTAATATATAGCTCTGTCCACTTGCCTCTGTACAGACAGTGCATACAGCTGTGAAGAACACACTTTTTATGGGTAGAGTGATGGTCAGGCAAATTTACACCACATGAGGATGAGGTTTAAACCAATTTATTAACACAAGCAGTTGCAATATTAACCATTTGGAAAGTGTTTTCATGTTTCTGTGCTGTTGTTTTTTTTTGGGGGGGGGTCTTGTTTGCTTTTTAAATAAATAAATAAATAAAAATTAGTGTTTTCTGGTCATTGGATTGGATTGTAAATATAAAATACCTAGCTTGAAAATAATGCCTGTAGACCAGCCAAGGTCCCCAGGTTCTTGGATAGTCTGAAAACACCATGCCAGCTCATGCACAAAAGGTGACTAAGAAAAGGAGCTCTGTTTGCTCCCTACAAATGTTCCCCCCTCCCTGTACATTTATTGCAAAGCTGTTAGGGGACCACAGGCTGCAGGTGAGTGTGAGTGTGTACCCCTGAAGAGAACTGATTTGGTATTTGCAGTAGACTTTCAAGGCAGGTGAAAGAAGAAGGCTGGATTAGTCTTTAAAAGTGGAAAGATGAGCCTAGGTAGCTAATTACAGAGATTTCATCCTTTCTTCTGGGACTATGATTAATTGCATTTGGCTTATTTCTTCTTTCTTTCTAACAAGGACATACAGAAGCTTTGCTGCATGACCGAAGATTTGTTTGCTTTCTATGGCCAAGGAGAGGTTTCTTCGGTTTAGTGACTCAGCTGTAGGCTTAAATCTCTTGGAGCAATTATTCTTTTGAACTTGGGATTTTCCTGGTCAAACCCCTTCAGTTTCTTATTTAATATTATTACAGCAGGCTTTGGGGATAGTCTTTTTTTCCCTGGCTGTGCTATTATCCTTCTTCCTCAAGGGGAAAAGAAGGAGCTTTTTCACCTGGAGTAGGGAGTTGCGTTTCTTTTCAATAACCCATTTGAACAATGTCCTCTGGCAGGGGATTTCTCATCGCTTCACAGAACAGTGGAAAAAACTGTGGGTGTTAAAGGGCTGAAGGCTGGGAGCCAGGAAGGCGGGTGGGAATACGGCAAAGGGTGAGAGGGCTGTGCTCAATTTCGGGACAAAGCAGGGCATTCCGCTGCTGAGAGCTGCTCCTGCTGCCTTCAGTAGAAACTGTGGTATGTCTCTGCCTGGGATGATGTTGATCAGCCAAGCAGCATGGATCGGTGACACTTGTACAGTCATTGCTTTTTCCTTTGTATCAAGGGACATTGGAGAAAGGGAGGTGGTGTCTGTCATCCACAAGCTGCAGTGTGGTCTATTACTGTTGGTAGAGCTGTGTGGTGTCTTGGGAGAGAATAGCAAACGGGCTGTTTGTCAAGGAGCTGGTGGTATGGGGAAGTCACAGAGGACCACAGTTGTGCCCTTCCGGATCCAGAGATTCTTTTTTAACTTTACCCTGCATGACAACAATTATAATTTTGGAATCCATGGTCCCAAAAATCGTCTGTATGGTCTATGTTAGCCAGGTCTGGATAGAGGATCGTGCACATCATCCCTCCACATCTTGTTGGTTGAGGGTTCAGGCCTAAGGCTTCTCTTTCTCCTCTGTTCCCATCACCAGAGCTTTCTAGTTCTGATGACTTGTTTAATCTATTCTTGAACCTGTGAAATGCCTCAGTGCATAAAGGCCTTTGGGTGGAGTTCACCTAATCTTAGATATCTACAGTGGAGACAGTTATACCTAAATTTGCTGTTCAGACTCCATGTGGTTGATGGACAGACACAGGCACTTCTACAGCACCATTTACCTCCTCGTGAAGCAGGCCTGAAACAACTCAGGGAAGCAGCCTGCTTCACAAGATTTCTACCTGCTTAATACCAAAACACTAGCTCTGGCCATCAGCACATTGTGCCTGTGCTCACAGTTCTGGAGTTTGATACTGGTTTGTGAGCATACCAGAAGTCACCAGGATATAGGTCCTGAACAGTATCCCCCGTCTGTGCTGCCTTCATGCAACACAAAGGACTGCATGAAGCTCAACCCCAGCCCTTCCTTCCTGCAAACCTCTACACCACCTACCACTTCTAGGGCACCAGTTTTAGATTTGGGTCCACTAGCTTTCTCCTATTTACCCATTGGAAGATCACAGTAATACTGCAAAGGTGCCCTCATTCCTCCTTTGCAGACCTTCAGGAAACCTGGTTCTTCCATGTTCTCCCTATAACCCATTGTCTGAACTTCAGTGGCATGATGATGGGGCTAAGAGCTCCTCTTTGGTTCTTCACCTATAGGTGGGGCCCTTTCCCAAGGGAGGAAGTGGAGTTCTGGGTAGGAACCAGCAGCTCATGGGTGGGAGAGCCCATGCCTTGTGTCTGCACTTAAGGGTATTGGGGTATGACTGAGGAGGGCTGAGCTTCGATTGAGCTAATCACTTGTTGCTTGGCAGCCCATTCCTCAGGATTTTCAGAAGCTCCCCATTTTCTTTCAAAACCCACTTAGTTTTCTTCAGGTATTTAGTGGGAAGGTTGTGAGTGTGGCTATGCCAGCTCACAGGGCACGTCATGGAATCGTAGAACAGTTTGGGTTGGAAGGGACCTTTAAAAGTCATCTAGTCCAACCTTCCTGCAATAAGCAGGGACATCTTCAACTACAGCAGGTTGCTCAGAGCACTGTCCAACCTGATCTTAAATGTCCACCTGCCTCTTCTCCCCACAGCACTCTCCTTCCTCCTAAGCATCTCTGACCTTTTGGGTTAGCTGCTTCATCTTCCCAAGGAAACCATGATGAAAAGGCATTTAAAGAAAAAGAAATAATAAGAAGAAAAGGAGAACTTCCTCATGTGGCTGGTTTGTGCTGCTTAGACAGAGGGCTGAGGTGCGGGGGCTTGCACCAGAAGCATGGGAAGAAAGAGCAATTTGTGGCATGGGTTGACAGTGGTTACCCCAGCAGATGGACAGTTAGGAAGTGAAGGGAGGGAGGAGGGGAATACATATGGGAGAGCCAAGGAAGTTTCCCGACTGCCTTCTCCATCTTCCATCACTCGTGTGTGCCGGGGAGGCTGCCCTGCCTCACTGCCTCATGCCTGGAGTCAGAAAGTGAGTGGGTGGCGGGTGAGCGAAACCCTGCTTTATGCGTGGTGGCTAGATCACAATCAAAAGCTTGTGTGTTTGTGAAGTGAGCTCTGCTAAACAGTTACGGATGTTTGAATGCCACTCCCCTCAGCCGGTGCTTGGAAAGCCATGGGTTTCTGTGCAGTGCCGTGCCCTGCCTGGTGGGTTGTTAGCTGTGATTCTGTGAAGGTTGCATTGAGGTGGTGGCCAATTTTTCTTGTCAAGCCTGGCTTAACAATCTCAAGTGTAAAACATAAAGAAAAATTAAAAAATCCGAAATGTGGAATTTTATGGAAGGGCACAAGGTATTTTGAGTCTGGCCTTGCTAGCAGAGGCGGTGTCAGAGAGCTGAACATGACCATCACTGCACAAGTTGCACAATAAGGCAGTGTCTGCTCATGACTGACTCACTGGACCTTCATCTGCTTTTCTGAATCCTTGAATATTTCATGACTGGGCAGCAAATCCAGCAGTATCACTGGGTATTGAAATCTACGGAAATGGAATCATAGAATCATAGAACAGTTAGGGTTGGAAAGGACCTTAAGATCATCAAGTTCCACCCCCCCTGCCATGGGCAGGGACACCTCACATTAAACCATGTCACCCAAGGCCTCATCCAATCTGGTCTTGAACACTGCCAGGGATGGAGCATTCACAACCTCCCTGGGCAACCCATCCCAGTGCCTCACCACCCTAACAGGAAAGAATTTCCTCCTTATATCCAATCTAAACTTCCCCTGTTTAAGTTTTAACCTGTTACCCCTTGTCCTATCACTGCAGCGTTTTCTTTATTAACAGAAAATAGAAAACTCAGAAGAGGCTGTGGTTAATCCCTGAATTGGGATTTGGGGCTTGGCTCTGCTGTGATTTTCCTATGATGCAAGTAAGTCTTCCCATCCCTCTGCACTGGTGTTCCTCATGCATAATTTGGGGCAATGAGATTTTTTTCCTCCCCTCTCCCAATATATTTGCAATATTGCTATTTAGATTAAAAGGGAAAAAAAAGAAGACTTGGGGAACTACAGGATGATCAGTCTCACTTCTGTGCCAGGCAAGATCACGGAGCAGTTCTTCCTAGAAACTATGCTAAAATAATGGAAAAGTGGTGATTGATGGCAGCCAAGATGGCTTCACTAAGGGAAAATCATGCCTGACAAATTTGGTGGCCTTTTACAATGCAGTTACAGCTTTGGTGGGTAAGGGAAGAGCGGCTGATGTTATCTGCCTGGACTTGTAAAAAGCATTTGATACGGTCCAGCACAACATCCTTGTCTCTGAACTGGAGAGGCATGGATTTGGTGGATGGACCACTCAGTGGATAAGGAATTGGCTGGATGGTCACATTCACAGAGTTAAGGTCAATGGCTTGATGTCCAAGTGGAGACCAGTGACGAGTGATGCTCCTGATGGGTCAGTATTTGGACTAATACTGTTCAACATGGAGAGTGGGACTGATTGCACCCTCAGTAAGTTTGCTGATAACACTAAGTTATGTGGTTCAGTTGGTATGCTGGAGGGAAGGAATGCCATCCAGAGGGACCTTGGCAAGCTTGCGAGGTGGGCCAGTGTGAACCTTATGAAGTTCAGCAAAGCTAAGTGCAAGGTCCTTCACCTGGGTTGGAGCAATTGCAAGCACAAATACAGGCTGGCCAGAGAATGAATTGAGAGCAGCACCAAGAAGAAGGACTTGGGAGTGTTGGTTTATGAGAAGCTCAACATGACCCAGCAGTGTGTGCTTGCAGGCCAGAAAGCCAACTGTATCCTGGGCTGCATCAGAAGAATTACGACCAGCCGGTCAAGGGAGGTGAATCTCCCCCTCTGATCCCCACCTGGAGTACTATGTTCAGCTCTGGGACTTCCCACATAAGAAAGATGTGGGCCTGTTAGAGTGAGTCCAGAGGAGGGCCATGAAGATGATCAGAGGGCTGAAGCACGTCGCCAGTGAAGACAGGCTGAGAGAGTTGGGGCTTGCTGAGCCTGGAGAAGAAAAGGCTACAGGGACACCTTAGATCAGCCTTCCAGTACATAAAGGGTGCCTACAAGAAATCTGGGGAGGGATCTTTTATAAGAGCATGGATTGAAATGGCAAGAGATAATGGTGTTAAACTGAAAGAGGGTAGATTTAGATTAGGTATTAGGAAGAAGGTCTTTGCTATGAGGGTGGTGAGACACTGGAACACGTTACCCAGAGAAGTTGTGGCTACCCCATCCCTGGAAGTGTTCAAGGCCAAGTTGGATGCGGCGTTGAGCAACCTGGTCTAGTGGAAGGTGTCCCTGCCCATGGCAAGGAATTTGGAACTTGATGATCTTTAAGGCCCCTTCCAACCAAAACCATTCTATGATTCTACAGCCTTTGAGACACAGACTCTCTGTCACTGCTCATGCAAATTGGGGGAACACATTGGGGGAACACATCCAGTTTTCCAGGATGTATCCTCTTCTTCATCCCCTGGTGATCTGGGCAGGCAGAGCCTTTGTGACCCCAGCTACCATGCCTTTTTTTGAGCTTGTTTCTTTTTTTAAATTGTTTATCAAACACAAGTGCTACACTTTGGCTGTTTCAGAAAAGTGGAAGAAAAAAACAAGCTCAGCCAGCCATAGAGCACAGTACCGGGGAGTCCCAGAGGCTGGGGGCTGAAGTGGAAGGCTGCAGAGCTGAGCCCAACAAGAGATTGCAGAGGGACCTGGAGGGCAATGTGGGGTGTCACAGTCTTCCTCTGTTTTTGCATGTTAGTATGGACAGTTCTCTTCTTCATCTCCTAATCATTTAGATTCAAAAGGTTGTGTTTACTTTTCATTCTGATCTGCTTTGGTGAACAAACCCAGCCTCGTGGTGAGGTTGGGGCAGGAAGGATGTGGTGCTTATGTGGGAAAGACTATCAGACAAGGGAGAGAGGGAAGGTTAGGATGAACGGAAATGTGTGGATTTGGCATGTGAAGGGTGGTCTGGGAGGAGTTACGACTTGGGGAATTGAGTGAAGCTGTGCAGGAGAAACGCTTAGTGCTTTAGATGTATTGGGTTAGCTGGGGGTTTAAGGTTGGGGTATCAGCAGGCTTGGGCTAGAAGGAAGTAGTAGTTCCAAAATGGGCTTTGATTTGCCATGGTGAAAGAAAGTGGACAATACATCCACTGCTTCTCCCCCCTGTTTTCCTCCTGCCTGAAATATTCCTGCTGCTAGAAAGGATGGGTGGAAAAGCAGCCCTTTTGGAGGAGTTTGGGGTTGCGTATTAAACTCTTGCTGTTGTTTCTCTTGGCTGTTACTGCCAGACTGATGGATAAGCAGGAGGCTGCCAGGTGGATGGGAGGAGGTGCAACACCCAGTTGTCCATGCCAGTTAACCGTGGCCTGGGTTAAGGCCAGGCTGCTCAAATGGGGTGCTCAGAGGCAAATAAAAAGGGTGTGACCTTTGCATGAACTACATCAGCTTCTGAGGCCCCACGAAAGGTTTTGTTTCCTTGCAGTCTCTTTATGAAACACCATTCACAACCACTCTACCAGCCTTCCAGAGCTAAAGATACGTGAAGCATTAAGGCAGTGAAAGCAGCCACATGGCAAAGGGGAGTTTCTGAATGGCCATGTCCAGGCTAACCCCAGCACTTACTGGGGCTCATCCTTTTAACCTGAAAAAATGATGGGTTATCGCAGCCACAGGAGAAGGTATTTCCAGGATCAGAAACGTTCTTTGTAGCAGTCAGATTGCAAGCTTCTGACCCCTCGGGCTGAGGCTTGAGCTGTGCCAACTGGTGCACCAACTGCCCTTGAGCACCACTGGCGAGCAGAGATGCTGATTCAAGAGGAGGGCAATGATACTGGTGTGGTCTGAGACACTGGACACCATGGTGTGGGTCCATCAGTGCATCAGAGAATAGCACCATGTGTTGAGCCAGCAGTGGGTCTGCACTAAAGCACATGCAGAAGCACTCTCGGTTTGCTCAGCCAGTATTTGCAGGAGGCAGGGCAACATGCCCTATAGGGTTATGCCCTATTTTGGGGGATACAGAGCAGCAGCTTTCTACGAATAGCACATCTCGTTGTATTTTACTATTGCTTGGGAGGTGGCTTTGGTGGCCTGGGAGAGACGTAGACCTTATTTTTTCATTAGAGTAATATGCTTCATTTACAAATGCATAAGGGGCTCTGCTCTCATCTCCAACTGCCCTCTAAAGCAGAAGTGCAATGATCAGGCTTTCCAGAAATGACTATGGTTTTCTTTCAGTCTCCCACTTGGGGATGTCTAATGCGGATTTTCAGAGGATAGAAATTTAGCACTTTTGGAAATCTGGTCTGTTTAAGGTAGTTCAGGATCTGAAAACTTTAAATATTTTTGAGCACCTGAGGTTTTCTTGTTTACTTGTTATTACAGCAACCGTTGCTTCAGTTTTCATTTATTTTTATTGGTGGAGAGGAGATCATAATCCTTTGTAGTCTGTATGCAGTATAAACTTTCTCAGTCTCACTAAATGCTCCTTTATTCCACGATATTCTAGGCTGAAACTTTTGGACTAGTTACCTTTTCACAGAACTTCACTGGGAATCCTTTTGAAATCTGCACCATTTTTGTTTTTACAGGATTTGGTTTGTTTTTTTTTTTACCCCAGGGTATGTGATATTGAAGTAATTGGAAATGTTTCCTTTGAGTTAGGTTTTAAATCAAGACCTGGATGAAGAAATCTTTAGAGGAAGGAAAGAAATCTCCAGAAAGCAGAAAGATTCCTGCAGGATATTTCTTTTGAAAACCCAAATAATTAGAAATCCCCTTGGAAAAGCCATCTGGGGAGCATCTGAGCAATGCTTAAAGGAGGCCAGAGTTTTAAATGCTGTTCTCAGACTTTAAAAAATGGGAGGATGAAAGACAGTAATGGTTATTAAAGGTGAGGATGTTCATATATCAGATGTTTAAATTTACTTCCTACAGAAGCTATATCAGGCTCTTTCCTGATATAAAGCTGCATAACAGATTATCTGTTATTGTGTGTGATGGGGTTTCTTTCCTTTCCCTTTCTGACTGTCCAGACACAGTTGGATATGAGACAGATGACAGATCAGTTCTTCTGGCTGATATTTTCCAGTGTAGTCCTGGATGTTTCCCAGTCCTTCAGTAATTGCTTTTCATGGCAGAAAGAGGCCTACTTCTATACAGACCTACTGATTTGGGGAAATTTTGAAACCATTTGCTGAAGAACTCCTTCAGGGTAACCAGAGGAGCCTGTGGTTGGTGACACCAGGCTCACGCCTCGTACTACACCCACACGTGTTCCCGTTGCATGCGATTACAGGGTCTGGGATGTGTAATTGCCTGACTGTAATCTGTCCACCTTACCAAAAGTTGCATCACTTTGCTTTTGCCTGGGTGCTGTGTGGCAAGCACTTTTCAGATGGAGTCTCTTAGCCCTTGAAGGATTCATAAAGCTTTTCCTGTGCTTTTGCATAAAGCCTGATTATTATTTTTTTAATTGTTTTGTTTCTTAGGGATGGAAATTCAGCTGTGGCAGGGAAGGATTTGCAATAGATAGAAAAGTACATCTGTGGCGCAAAACTCCTCTGAACAGCAGTAGAGCTAAATTGTTCTAAAGGTTTCCAAAACACGAATGCTCTCTTGACTGTTAAAGCATCCAGTGTAAGCAAATGTCATTTGTCCTTCTCCAGCTGTGCCAATTCATCCCATTCTGTACTGGTGAGAGGCCAGGTGCCCACCAGTAAAGCAATCAAGCGCTATGTGCATTAGTCACCTGCCTTTGCCTAAATAGGACCTGAAATCAGATGATGCAAAAAGAACTGCCAAATACCTACCAAGAATGATCCAGCTAGGAAGTAAGGCCTCACCTATCTGCAGGTCTACCCTGAGAGCGGGACACAGCAGTGAGCTTGGCGCTGGGCAGCAGCAGCACCCTGTGAGGAGGAAAGTGCAGGAATGCAAATGGCATGGGCACAGAAGCCATCTGATGCCACACCCAGGCACTCTTTATTGTGAAAGAGGATCTATTTCTGGACTCTGGAAATGAGCCATCCAAAAGTAAATGTTTAGTCAGCCTTGCAAGCTGTCTGAAATGCATGACGTGCAAGCTGTCTGAAATGCAAATCTGCCTGTGACAGGGCAGATTTGTATGGATGGGGCTGACCTTTCTTTGCCAAACATGATTCTGCTGTAACAAAAATTTATATTCAAAAGACAGTAAGGTGTGGGTGAAGTTTGGTTTTCTGTACTAGAGAAATGAGTTGTCAGGGAGAAAAGGGAGTCTGCCCCTTCAGCAAGGGCTCATAAAGAACATGGGGTGGAGGGCTTCCCTGCCATGAACGCTGTGCCCTTTAAGAAAAGCCTTGGTTCTGTGGCTTTGGCACAAAACTGGGGGTTGCTGTCAATATTTGACTCATAAGCATGAATGGAGCCATTTGGCTTTGTGTTGGGCAGGCTTCTTGCTTTGGCTAGGAGCTGCAGATATAGCCTGCGAAGGCAGGGAAAAGGCAGTGCAGTGACAAGTAGAGCTTGGTCACAGTGCTGGGGATGCCTGGGCCCCTGAAGTAGATGGGGACATCCTGTCTGACACTTAATGGACATCTCCACCTTGAGTCAGTGGTCCAGGGGCACACTGCCAAGGAGCAGCAGCAAGCACTCAAGTGGAGCAGAGTGGGCCCATGGCTGGTCAGTGTGGGGCGAGAGGGACGGAGGGCACCAGCAGCCAAGCACAATGGATTGGCCAAAACCCACTTGATTTAGCCATATGTCCAGGTTTTTAGGTGTTGGAGACCTGCAGCTCAGACTTCATGATGATTGGGTCTCAAGCTACATTTTAGGTCTTTTGGGAGAGGAGTGAGTTACAAAAATGTGGATCTGGGTTCAGGTTACAATTCTGCTCCCCAGGGCTATTCCAGGTGTTCAAGCACGAGCTCTTGGACCAGGCCCATCTCTAATTAGGCATGTTCTTTAAAAATATTTTCCTTCCTCGGCTCCTGTTCTCTTGGCTTGTTTCCACTAGCCCTCTTTGCTGCACTAGAGCACAGTTTGCTGGGTATGTTAATTGAACTGTTTACACACCTGGTTTCCTGCAAGAATAGACACCTAGCTCCTTCTTTTGAAAAGTCTAGCCCAGAGGCTGTAAACAGGAATTGTGCTATGTCTGGAAAAGCTGAACTACTTCTTATCTGTACTCCCTCAGGCTGTGGGAGAAGCAGCTGCAGACATGGGTCAGTTGAGCATGAAAACCAGCTTGCACACTCTTCCCACAAGTCCTGTTCTCCCACCCAGCTCAGGTCCTCCAGCAGCTGAGGAGCCACCTTCTTCACAGGGTTATTCCTTTTCACTGTGGTGGTGACAGGAGGAGCCCCACATGGCATTTGGGTCAGCTCAGATGTATATTTTGCCACATGTATGAGAGTCGAGTGTGTCATTTTCAAGCTATGTTCTGTGCAAGACTGCTGATGGGACCTTTCCTGTCTTTTCATGGCTTTGCCTTCCAAAGTTAGTTTCTGTCCAAGCTCCCCAAAAGCATGGCGAGTTCATCACTCCCTATACTCTTCTAGACGTGGCTGAGGAGCATCTTTTCATATGCCATTGTGTGGCTCAAAGAATGACTGTGGAAATACAAAATTGGTAATGCTTGTCTGGTGTGGAGCTCTTTGGGCTTAAAATGTATAAGCATAAACAAGTGCTATTGCACAACTTTAATTTCAAGGTATAAGAGAAGCAGAAAGGCAACACAAACTTACTGCACAACTTACTTAACACAACTGTTTCTGCTGTTGAGCCAGGTAGTATTGGAAAACCCTATAGAGCTTCCTCAGATGACAAAACAGACCTTCTGACCCTGCTGGGGAGTCACCTCTCACACCAGCGTGCACTCTACTGCCTTAAAATACACTGATCTTGTGGACATGTTATCAGCTTCTGAATCCCACTTTGCAGCTGTTGTCTTACTGGGGTGACATTAAGTTTTACTTTGCTGCTTCATTTCTTTGCTGACCGTAATTTAACTTCATCTGGAAGATACCAGGTAACCTTTGTAAGGCCATGAGTTGGGAGAGTTGGTTGTACTGTGCTGTTGGTTGTTCACAGGCTATGGAGTGTGATGCTGATGTGCTGGGCCTTGGTATCTTAAACTTTCTGGGCTTCTTGAGATTTCTGAAAGCACTGTTGGTGAAGGCCCCTGGAAGAGTCCCCACTGGGTAGGCCCTTGGGAAGGGGCATGCAGATGCCTGGGCTGGGAATAAGAAACAGGAAATCAGATGCACCTTAGGGCTAAATTTGCTATCCAAATTCCAGTCCAGGTAGGAATGGAAAGTGCTGCTGTTCCCAAAGCACTGGGCTGGACTGAGATTACTCCAACAAGCTTCTAAAGGGGACACAAAGTCATCTGGTGGGGAATGAAAGAAAGCATGAAATAGCTTTTGGGTGCACATGCCATAGGGAGCTCCAGCAACTCTCTCTGGGACCGGCACAGCTCCTAATCACCCAGCAAGCAATGACTTTGTTGTTGAACTTTATGTTGGTGCTGATTCCTGCTTGGCTGCTGAGTGTTGGTTATATGCCATAAGCGTTACAAGCTGTAAGGGCTGGGAAATCTCAGCTCTGGAAAGAGGCCCAGAAGAATGAAGGTGGCAGGTACTGTTGTCCAGGCTTGTGTCAAAACCCTTTGTGCAGGAATAGGAGAGGGCTTACACTATCACCCCGATTACCTTTTCCTCCTGTGTAATCATGCCCCTCTTCCAAAAATCAGAAAGCAGGGCTTTTGCTAGAAACCAGTGGCTAGCTAGATCCAGCATGAAGCGGCATGACCATTCATGCTGTGCTCTGTGTGCCTGCTAATAGTACCAATCAAGCAGGAAATTATTTTTGGAGCAGCAAAGCATGTTGAAACTCAGCAGAAGGCAGCTGTTTGCGTAACCGGGGTTGTGGGAGAGCTGCCTCCCTTGTTGCCAAGCGCTTGACTTCCTACACTGGTGAGAAACAGTTTCCTCGCTGCCGGCAGTGTGAGCAAATCCCCTTAGGCTTGGGAGGCTGGGCTTGGTCCAGCATCCGTCACTCCTGTAGCTCCTGCTTCACTGCTCGGAAAGTCCTGGGACACTTTTCTGCAGGGGTCTGAATTACTTGATTTTGACTCCTTAGATCACTGTTCAGCCTCTCCTTAGAAGCAAATGACCTGCAAAATAAAGGGGTTTGTCCAGAGTTTCAGATGCATTTTGGTTACCTTCCAGCAGAGGTCCACATCTGGCAAGTAGCCCATGCTGGAAGTGAAACATCAGTTCTGCCTCATTCTGATCATCTGTACTGTGTTTTTACACCCTGGATGGGTTTTCAGCACCAGTTCAGAGCCCCAGAGGTACCTGCAGTGCTTGGACTGTTTTTGCAAGGATGTGTCCTGGCTCCTTTTCAATTTGGCTGTTTCAGCAGCTCCCAAGTGTCTAAGAGGGGCTCGATAATTTTTTTTGGGGGGTGGGTGAATAACTTGGCATATTCCTGCTTTTTGACTCTCTGGCAATGCCATTTCTACCTTTTCTTTCTGCTGCTTTAGTACAAGCTGGTAGGGTCCAAACCCTGGCCTTGCCTCTTGGAGGGGGTTCCAGCTATATGTTGATGGATCACATATAGAATCATAGAATCGTTAGGGTTGGAAAAGACCTTAAGATCATCTAGTTCCAACCCCCCTGCCATGGGCAGGGACACCTTACGCTAAACCATATCACCCAAGGCCTCGTCCAACCTGGTCTTGAACACTGCCAGGGATGGAGCATTCACAACCTCCCTGGACAGCCCATTCCAGTGCCTCACCACCCTAACAGGAAAGAATTTCCTTCTTATACCCAACCTAAACTTCCCCTGTTTGAGTTTTAACCCGTTACCCCTTGTCCTATCACTACAGTCCCTAATGAAGAATCCCTCTCCAGCATCCCTATAGGCCCCCTTCAGATACTGGAATGCTGCTAGGAGGTCTCCACACAGCCTTCTCTTCTCCAGGCTGAACAGCCCCAACTTCCTCAGCCTGTCTTCATACGGGAGGTGCTCCAGTCCCCTGATCATCCTCGTGGCCCTTCTCTGGACTTGTTCCAACAGTTCCATGTCCTTTTTATATTGAGGACACCAGCACTGCACACAATACTCCAGGTGAGGTCTCACAAGAGCAGAGTAGAGGGGCAGGATCACCTCCTTTGACCTGCTGGTCATGCTCCTTTTGATGCAGCCCAGGATACGGTTGGCGTTCTGGGCTGCGAGCTCACACTGCGGGCTCATGTTCATTTTCTCATCAACCAACACCCCCAAGTCCTTCTCCGCAGGGCTACTGTGAATCTCTTCTCTGCCCAACCTGTACCGGTGCCTGGGATTGCTCTGACCCAGGTTTAGGACCTTGCACTTGGCATGGTTAAACTTCATGAGGCTGGCATCAGACCACCTCACAAGCGTGTCAAGGTCCCTCTGGATGGCATTCCTTCCCTCCAGCATATCAACCAAACCACACAGCTTGGTGTCATCGGCAAACTTGCTGAGGGTGCACTCAATCCCACTGTCCATGTCAGCGACGAAGATGTTGAACAAGACCACTCCCAACACCAATCCCTGAGGGACACCACTCGTTACCGGTCTCCAGCTGGACATTGAGCCATTGACCACAACTCTTTGTGTGCAGCCATCCAGCCAGTTCTTTATCCACTCGAGTGGTCCATCCATCAAATTGATGTCTCTCCAATTTAGAGACAAGGATGTCATGTGGGACAGTGTCAAACGCTTTACACAAGTCCAGGTAGATGACATCAACTGCTCTACCCCTGTCCATCAGTTCTGTAGCCCCATCACAGAAGGCCACCAAATTGGTCAGGCAGGATTTCCCCTTAGTGAAGCCATGCTGGCTGTCACCAAGCACCTTGTTGATTTTCATGTGCCTTAGCATGCCATCCAGGAGAATCTGCTCCAAGATTTTGCCAGGCACAGAGGTGAGACTGACTGGTCTGTAATTCCCCGGATCATCCATTTTCCCCTTCTTGAAAATGGGGGTTATATTTCCCTTTTTCCAGTCGTCAGGAACTTCACCTGACTGCCATGATTTTTCAAATATGATGGCCAGTGGCTTCGCAACTTCATTTGCCAGCTCCTTCAGGACCCACGAATGGATTTCATTGGGTCCCATGGACTTGTGCACGTTCAGATTTTTAAGATGGTCTCGAACCAGTTCCTCTCCTACAGTGGGCCCAGGGTCTTCATTCTCACAGTCCCTGCATCTGCCTTCCAAGACTTGGGTGGTTTGGTCAGAGCCTTTGCCAGTGAAGACCAAGGCAAAGAAGTCATTCAGAACCTCAGCCTTCTCCAAATCCTGTGTAACCAGTTCTCCCGAGAGCTTCCTGAGGGGGCCTACTTTCTCCCTAGTCTGTTTTTTATTTGCTATGTACCTGTAGAATCCCTTCCTGTTATCTTTAATACCCCTAGCTAAGTTTAATTCTAACTGGGCCTTAGCTTTCCTAACCTAGTCCCTATCTTCCTGGACAACATCCCTGTACTCTTCCCAGGCCGCCTGTCCTTGCTTCCACTTACTATAAGCCTCTTTTTTCATTTGAATTTTCCTCAGGAGCTCCTTATCCACCCAAGGAGGTCTCCTGGCCCTCCTGTTGCACTTCCTTCTGGTTGGGATGCAACACTCCTGAGCTTGTAGCAGGTGATCCTTGAATATCAACCAACGATCTTGGCCCCCCCTGCCCTCTAGGGCTGTATCCCATGGAACCTTCCGAAGCCGGTTCCTGAAGAGGCCAAAGTCTGCTCTCTTGAAGTCCAGGGCAGTGAGCTTGCTGCACGCTCTTCTCGCTGTCCTGAGGATCTCAAATTCAAGCATCTCGTGATCACTTCATCCAAAGCTGCCCTGGAGCGTCACATTTCCAAGGAGCCCTTCCCTGTTGGTGAGCACGAGGTCAAGCACGGCACCTCTCCTTGTTGGCTCCGCTATTACTTGCAGAAGGAAGTTGTCTTCCACACAATCGAGGAACCTCCTGGATTGCTTGTGCCAGGCCAGACCGTCCTTCCAACAGAAGTCAGGGTGGTTGAAGTCACCCATAAGAACAAGGGCCTGTGAGCGTGTGGCTTTTCCTATCTATCTATGGAGTGCTTCATCCGCAGGTTCTCCTTGATCAGGCGGTCTGTAACAGATCCCCACAGTAATGTCTCCCATAGCTATATTCCCTTTAACCCTGACCCACAAACTCTCTGTGGACTGCTCACCTGTCCCCAGACAGAGTTCCATACTCTCCAGCCTATCCCTAACATAAAGGGCAACTCCCCCTCCCCGCCTGCCAGGCCTGTCCTTCCTAAAGAGCCTGTAACCTTCCATTCCAACACTCCAGTCATAGGAGCCATCCCACCATGTTTCTGTGGTGCAGAATGATCATACCCCCATAGACGTGCACACGTCTCTAATTCCTCTTGTTTGTTCCCCATGCTATGGGCATTTGTATAGAGGCATCTGAGCCAAGCTATGAATGAAGCCGGCTCATTGGCTGGAGCAGCTGGGATATCTCTGCATTGCTCCAAGCATTTATTATAGGTTCTGGCAACTGACTGGATGTGTTGGAATGGAATGATGCCCCCCTCCCCCAACACATCTAGTTTAAAGCCTCCTTGACCAGTCTGGCAAGCCTCCTACCAAAACTGCTCTTTCCCTTCTTTATCAGACCAGCTCCACCAGCCCCCACTAGACCTGGCCTACAAGCTTGGGTCCCGTGTTCAAGACACCCAAACCCCTGACTATGACACCACCCTTTTAACCAGTTATTAACCTGGCCAATCCTCCTAGCTTTTTTTAGGTCCTCCCCTGTACCCTGGAGAACTGATGAAAAGACCACCTGATCTCCAGAGCCCCTGACCACCTCCCCCAGGGCTCTGTAGTCCTTCTTTATGTTCCCCAGGCTACTACTATCTATATCCCTAGCACCCACATGTATCACCAGGAGTGGGTAATAGTCCGTGGGACTTACTAGAGCAGGCAGCCTCTCTGCCACATCCCTGATCCGTGCCCCCGGTAGGCAACACACCTCCCTTGAGACGTGTTTGTCACCCTGATCTCTGCTTGGCTTTCATACCTTCATGCCAGAGCAGAAATAAATCCTTTCAGTCCTACAGTGAAACATTGTGCCCTGTGAAACAGCATTGTTAACATGGGTCATAGGATTGCGTTAGCCAGAAAAAATGAGATAAAACCATGGCTGCAAAGACGGCAATTGACCTGGTGTAAAGGGGGCTTAAATTCCTGCCCCCCCAAAATGTGATGCTTCTGCACAGAAGGGAAGGACCAAGCCAGTGCAGAGAAGTTTTGAAAGCTGCCATGGGGGTATAAAGCCTTTTCTGTTTGCAGTTTTATTATGTCATCCCTCAGTCATGCGAATGTTGCCCCAGAAGAAAGACTTTTTGACATTACTGCCTTGTTCTGGAAAAGTCCCTGCCTGATTATTCATGACTGCTGACTCCTTCAGCCATGTGCCACTTTCCTAAGGACTGTAGGGTGAAAAGAACTTCCCTGACGCAGTGAAAGGCAGCAAAAAAATCCAGTGTACCCAAACTGAGTCACCCTGAAGTATTTATGGCTTTCCAGTTTGGTAAAGTTGTCATGAAGCCTGGTTATAGTTAGAAATGGTGTCTGTCCTTTGCCAGGTTGAAGTTTCTTACTGTTACATGAATGTACGTCAGCAATGAAGCCCCAGAGCTGGGGTGATGAGCAGGGCAATTTCCATACTGTGAACTTTTAAAAAAGCTGTTATTTCACTTTATAGTAACCTTTCAATATAAGCACTGATGGTTTCTGGGTGGTTTGGTAATACATGATAGGCCTTTTTATTTCTTCCTGTCCCATCTATGTCTAGGATTGCAGCTGTCAAATATTTCACTGTCTAGGGCTGTTTAGTGTCTTGTGGGTTTAGTTGCAAATCCAATTATTTTTCCCTTGCCACTTAACTGTTCCCTGTGGCATTGTTATGCCTGTGCTTTTGGACATGCTCATTTTGTTTGGGAAGGAGATAGGATGGGGTGGGTGCACCCTTGGAGACCTCCCAGGTCCATCCCAAGTGTGCTTCCTGCCCTGCCTTTCAGTAATGTTTCTTTTTTTTTGTTGTTGCACTAAACTGACCTTCTGTTGGCCTATGTCTTTTGTGCCCAAGTGAGGGGGTTAAAGGAAAGTGGTGGAAACCCGTTTGGTGGCTGCTTTAGCTGGTCCCTCATGATTTGCCTGCTCTAAAGCCCTGTTGCAGTCTTCAGCCAGTATTTCTTGGGACCTAAACTGAGACATTTATATATATGTAAAAGTTGTACCCCCAAAGGGAATCACATTTCCTGACAAAAAAATAGTATCCATTCCATAAAATTAAGTTAGTATGAGCCTCAGCAGCTAATATTCCTGCAATGCAAGGGAAGGAAGCAACTGCACAGTTGAGGAGCAATATACTAAATTATTCTGTTTGAAAACACTAAGGTAAGTCCTATTTCCTGAGATGAATGCCACAGTTATGTCTTAAGCAGTGCCTCCCTCTCTTTGCTGATATTTTACCAAAGGGTAGCTGTAGGGAAGGGTTTAATTTCTTTTGTCACCTTATCTCTGGGAACCACTTCAGTTCCATTTCAGTGACATTCCTGCAAAGCATAAGACTAGAAAAGGGTTTATTGTCTCTTTGAACTGCCTTTCATTCTGAGGAATAAGGGTATAATTGTAATGTAGGAAGGACAAACCGAACATGTTCAGGCTTGTCCTGCCTGATCTTTCCCTGTTTTTTTCCCCCCACCCCTTTGCAGCTAGCACTCATGATTAGGATTTTCCAACTGATAAAGTCTTGACTAGCCTAGGGGCTAATATGCTCTTAGCTAAACAAGCTCGCTGGACCGTTGGATATGTGATTTCTTTAGATGCCAGCCAAGACCAGCATTTGCCACTTTATTTGTGTTCACCACCAAAGCATCAATCCCTCACTGTTTATGTCTATGGGATGAGTGCTGGGGGAGTCTTAGACAGATGGCTTTTCATATTCCCTCTGGGATAATTTTTTCCACGTGTTTGGTGATCTTCTGGTGCTCTTTTCTCTCAGTCATGTCTGGATTTTACAAGAAATAGGTCTGTGGAAGACATTAAAGGCAAATGTTGAACAGACTTAAAAAAACTCCAAAAGAACATCCCTAAAGCCTTAAAATCTCATGGTGTTTTGCTTTTAGGTTATCTCATTATCAGTGTAGTTGAAATACAGAGTTTGTTGGCTGTATCTGTCAATACAGTAAGTTGTGCTTAGTTTGTGTCATTTAATAATAAAAAATGTCCTTAAGCCCGGTTTAACTACTATCTGTTATCTGATAACTTACTGAAGAGCAATGAATTTTAAATCCTTTCCTGCTGCTAATCCATATCTCTGCTCTATGGCTGAGTTCTTTGTACTGGGTGATGCTGTTTTGATGGGGATTGGCAGCCATCATATCTACATTGCTGATGTTGGGCCTGATCCTGTAAACAATTTTTAGCTTTTACTGACTTCACATCTTTTCCATGATGTCTCCAGTTGATCTTTTCCAGTCCTTTTCCCACGATGCCTCTGGTGCAGCCAGGGTTGCAGCATTTCTCGATAATTCCTCAGGATCTGAGTGGCTTGTTTTACTTTGACCCTGTGGGTTTTACTCAGTTCTTCCTCAGACAAGTTTCCACTGACTCAAATTCTTGCTTTAATTGAGTCAGGGCTCCAGTATACGTCCCTGAGGCGAAGTCTGTTTCTGAGGGAGCTAGATCCTATGGAGCTGGGTCAGTCAACACTGGCATGCAATGGCAAGGCTCCTTAGGATAAATTCTTGAAACAGTAATAGGGATGTCACACACTTCCAAAATCTACATATGTGTGCTTCTCCCATCAATAGTGCTATAATATGCATTGCTGGTGTTGCGTTGGCAGGATGTTGCGAGACGCAGCAGGTTTTGGGTTCTCATTGCATTGGTGGTGTGGCTGGGGCAACAGAAAAGACTTTTGGGGGATCCATGGAAAAGGAAGAGGAGAGGAAAAGTGTGGCCCACTTGTCTGAGCACTAAACATGGCATGTGAGGCACCTGATTTTTAAGGCTCTTCTTCCACCATGATCTTTATGGAACCTTAAACATAGGTTTCTGTGCTTCATTTCTCTGTGAGTACATACGGGGTGTTTGTACCACCACCCCCCACAGGTATGTTATAAATTATGAGATTTAAGGTGTGAGTCTTTCAGCTGCTACTGCATTAGGTCTGTCTCTGTATGTAAGAAAGGAAAACCTTATATAAAGACTATTATGAAGACTTGATGTGGACCCCAGTCTGGAGATCCTTGTACTTTGGACACCCCAACATTTCCCTGGTGCTGTACAGATGTACCTCTAACAGGCTTGGCAGCATCTTGAAGTCCATGTTTTCATAGTTTTGCCTTGTTGAAGGTAAAGAATTGTGTGGTTTCATTTCACTTCTTCGCTGTTGCACTGAAAAGAGAAAAAACAACCAACCACTAGTCACCTCAAAAGGCAGATAATTTCCTCATCAGCCAGTTTGTCTGTTGATGTGGACCTCTTTGGCGTGCTGAAAGCAGCCAGCTTCTCCAAGGATCCAGGATATCACAAGTGCCAGTCTAAAACCATTGTCACTGTCAGACACTAAGGAACGTGGCCCATTGCTGCCTTGAGTTACCTGGTTGTAGCATCTAAAATACAGGTGTTCCTTAAGATCCCTGCCAAAGTGTGTGGCCTCTGGCTCCTGCAATACGAGATGGCTTGAAATGTAAATCTCTTAGGTACAGCAAACCCCAAGCATGCAGTGGGCCAGAGTTTTGCTCATTGGAGTTACAGAAATGTATTGTTGAGGTTTCCAAATTCTTGGTTTGGATACAGCTCCTGGTCTGCAGACAGCTGGTGGCTCACACACTGCTCACCCCAATTTGTTTCCAGCTGCTAATCTGCAATTAAACACAACTGAAAATAGAGTAAACACTTGGCTTTCAATTCTCCTTGCGAGTCTGTCAGGTAGCTTGCAATTTCTGTGCTCCACTGGTGGTGAATGGAGCAAGCTTCTGCTGTAAGCATGTGGCTGGGTGGAGAGGTTGCCCATGAGGCTGCCTAAGATGTGGTTCCCACCAAGTGCTCCTGTAAATACCAGTTCAGCATAATGCAGCTGATACTAACTAGCATCCCTGTAGGTGGTCCCAGTATTGGGGCCAAGATGAAATGTGGTGAGAACAAGGAACGAAGCGCTGTTTCTCCCTAAGGGGAGTGCATCTAACTGAGAGCAAAGGTGTGTTAGGCAGAGCTCAAAGTGCAACCGTTTCACTAAGTCTGGATGTTCTCATTCAGGGCTTTGGCGATGCTGGAATCCACTGAAATATGGAAGGTGCATAGAAGACCCTGCAATTACATTTAATTGGTATGAAGTGTATTAAATCTGTTTTTAATTCATTGCTCCAAAAAGTGCAAGCAACTTCAGTTAATATTGAATGTGCTTTTTAACCCAAATAAATTATATTCTACTGTGCTTAACAAAGTAGTTGTTTGCATCTTTCAGTGCAAAGTTTCCTAGCTGTTCCTTGACTAGTGTTTGTCCTACAAAATGGTATAGGGGATAAAACTACTACAGTTTGCAAATATGCAACACAGAACAACCTCTTTTCTGAATATATTTAACACGCAGAATCCATTGTCGTTATGGGAGGAGGAAAACAAAATACTTAATTGGGGGAGTTCAGTAAATACAGTAAGTGAGATCGCTCCAGGTTTGAGCATATGAAGCCCGTCCAAGCAAACGAACTGTGCACCTTTAATTATCGAAGTGGAATGACTCACTCTTCTCATGCAGATGCCTCTTTCTGGGGTCAAACTCTTCATGAAGTCAAATCAGCTGCACCACAGCCCTCAGGCTCTGTCTTTGCTGGAGAAAGGGTTGTTTTCAAGAGGCCTGTTGTGCAACCAAAGAGGTTGGAGTGGTATGCTGGAAAGTCTTCCCCCTGATGTGTGAAATGTTTTATTTGTGACTTTTGGGTATTAGTGTTTCAACATTGCTTCCCCTACAAAATTAGCCCTAATGTGTCCTATTTCATTAGAAGGTCTTACTAGACAAAAGGTGCTGGAGCCCTTGATGCAGCATGGCAAGATTTTTCACACCTGAAGGTAGGAGGTGTTGGCTGCCACTACTTGTTCCAAGGCAAGATCAGTCCACGTCATACCTCTGGTAGGATGCTGTTACAGTTACTTACCTCAAGGTAAAGAAGTAACTTGTTTTGCCAGGGATTACATAGCTTAAAAATGTTATTAACATGAATGTGGTCCTGGTAAGAGATGAAATTTAAGTGTCAGACTTGGCTAGTCAATGACTTTGCTATCTAGCTTGTCAGCCTTTGGGTGTGGGCTGTGGAGGGAGCCTTGCCTTTTGCATGACACAGGGATTGCGCTATTGGATCATTGCAGTAGCCTCACCAGTGCCCTGCTTGCAAAAGGGACTGGCAGCTTGAGTCCTTTGGTGGGCTGATGCTGGGACACCTCCAAGCACTGGCAAAATAGGTAGTTGCCTGCGGTATTGGACTGTCTGCCCACAGTCCTGTTGTCTACTTGCCTGTGCCAAAGTGGCAAGATGACATGCTCATTGAGGAAAGCCAGAGGATCTGGCATCAGTGTCTTGAAGCGCAAGAGGTCCTCTTGGAAGTAGCAGTCACCGCCTGTCTCCCTAGCATCAGCAAAGGCAGTGGTCCTGGCTTGCCAGAGCTCTCTTTGTGCTTTCTTTCCCAGCCAAATCCTACCTCTTTCCCCTGCAGGAACTACCCAGACCCCACCCGTCATCCTTGGGCAGCAAAATTTCAACTCTGCCCCCGCGTTGTTTTGAGCCAGCTCTGGGTGAGTGAGTGCATCACAATTGGTGAGACAATTCCAGACGATGCCAAACTTGCGGATACTCGAAAACCACTGCCGTGGGCCGAGACCTGGCATGCTGGGAGTGCAGCCCAGATTACTACAGCAAATCCTCAACAGTTTCCTGCCCAGCTGAGTCTTTTGGAGTCTGTAACATTGTAACCTCATAAAAGCTAGAAAAGCTTGAACTCATTCAAAGATTATTTCACACCACCTACAGTACTCTATGAAGTCAGACATGCTGTAACATATGATTAATGATGTGTTTGGTGATGAGTCACCAGGTAGTCTAGCAAGCACTGCTCACCTTCTAACCAGTGTGTGTGTGGGAGTCCTTACCCAGAGGCACACCCAAGCTGAGCGTTTTAATAATTTACCACATTCTGAGCTTAGAAGAGCAGTTTTTGTTGCTTAATTAAAAAAAATAAATAAAAATACTTAAAGGCTTTGCCACCATTAGGGAACAAACCTCCATCAGGAAGAAGGGGGAGACACAGAAAACTATTATTACTTTGTGTGGTTTGAGTGTCCAAGAAAGACTGGGGAAATCCATGTTTAAGAGATGGGAGATTGCATCTTTGTGTTGCATTAAACAGTCAATTGATAAGACAGGTGAACATTTCTTGACCCAAAACGTAGCACTACCCTTTCCTAACTGAGTGTCCCAGCACAAAGTGAGAGTTGTGGTTATTCTTATTTGTTATCTGAAATGTTTAAGGATTGTAGAAACCCCCATCATTTTCCAGGGAATGAGCAAAAAGGGTCTGTCTGTTTTGTGAAATGGTGGTGAGAGACATGGTTTTGGTTCAGGCTACAAAGAAGGAAATAGCGCTTGCATCCCCAACATGATCTGGTATCCTTCATAGTAAGAAGCCTAGGGAAGAGAAAGAGTGGGACAAACTTGCACAATACTTCACTGATTACTTTTCCAGCCTCCAACTGTTCTCAGCTCAGGGGATTTCCTGACATGAATGAATGTGGTTCGTGACTCCTTGGTAACCCTCAGTAGATCATTCTTCCAAGTGCTGATCTAGCCTCACCTTCCGCCTGTCTAAACCTTTTGTTTCCACAATGCCAGTAGCTACAAACTCCACTGACCTTCTACATGCTGTGGGAATAATTAGGCCTTTCTCTTCATTTGAAGCAGTCCTTGTCAGCTTTGTTTGGTGCTTTCCAGTTCTTGTGGTGGAAATGACCACGTCAGTCACTTCCTAGCCCCCTGCTCCAGCTCCCTCACAAACGTGAACCTTTATTAGATATCATTTGTCTGCAGCCTTCTCAGGCATAAAACCAGACACCATGAATCGTCCTCATTGCTGTCCTCTTAGCCTGTCCCATTTCTTAGATACCTTTTTGTGGAGAGGGGACCAGAACTGCATGCACTTGTCGAAGTATTGCTGAACCAGGAGTTTATACAGTAGTCTAATGAGGTTCTCTGTTCACTTGCTGTTTCTTTCATAGTAATCCCCAATGTTTAGTTAGCTGACCACTGAGCCAGTGATTTTGGATTTTGTGAAATAGTCTATGATAGTTCAAAGGTCTTACTCCTCAGTAATGATAAGCAGCTCATAAACCATCATTTCATACATGAATTTAAGACTTTTTTCCCTTCAGGCATCACTTCAAATTTAATTTCCACTGACTTTCAGCTGCCACATTATTGCCTAATCCCTCAGCCCTGTAAGGGGCATATGCAATTCCCCAGTGACTGTTCTTTCCCCCAGCACTCTTTATAGCTGTATATCCTCAGCGAACTTTCTTACCTCACTGCTGCTTCAGATTGTTCACAGATAGATTGAACAGCACATGTCCTGGCCTCACCTTTGGGATGCCTCTGTTGTGAGAACTGACCACTTACACCTACTTTCTGATACCTATCTTGACCTGCCACAGCTCATCCAGTATTAGTGCTGCTGGGATCAAAGCCAAATGTTGCAAGCCCCTGTTCACGGAGTGCAGCTCATACCTGGTCCTTGCCTAGACTTCTCCATTTCTAGGCATAGAGGGTGATACCATGGAGCATGAGGCAAGCAACACCTCAGCCAGCCAGCTGGCTAAAATCTTTTGGGGAGTGCATCTTATTCCCCCATTTGTTATAAATGCATTAAATGTGCAGGTGTTTGATGCCTGTCTACAGGGGCTGTCTACACCGTGCAATAGGGAAAAGCGACAATCACACAAATAAGTGCAAGCTTTGAATTAGCAAAGTGCAGTATTATTGAAACGGCATATTTTGCCAGAAAAGAGCATACGAGAATAAATGATACTTGAAATTAGTGGTGGATTATGGGCAAAGCATGCAAATCTGCCCACATCTAATTGAGGCGTAACTGATGTGCCTCTTCCAGCAATTAGCCGAGTTCCTTGGAAGAGCACTGTCTTGGATCAGGCAGCAGGACAGGCTGGCGTAGGCAGCCTGCTCCAGCTGCCGGGGAATTATCATCCTGCGCAACCATCCCCTTCTCACCCAGGCAGCAGGATCCACTGTGATTGAGCTGGGGCTGCGGCAGGGGCCAGTTAGTTTGAGCTGCTTTTCTTTGCTGCGATTTTCTCTGCGGCGCGCGCTCATGGGGTCAGACAGCTTTGTTGCTGCGAAGTCCATGATGGGCAACCAGCCTTATCCATTCACACAGAGCACTGCTTGCATAGTGAGCTCTGCCAAAGGAGGATTTTCCCTATGGAAGAAATCCAAGTGTTTTTATTCTGTGCCCAGCACTGACCTAAAGTGTTTTTTCTGCAAGGTTGGGTGTCAAGTCCCACCAGCAACCCTCCTTGTGCTGGGTCAGTGACGCACACAGGAGTGAATGTCCCTTAGAGAAAGTTAAGCCACACATAGCTCAAATGACTTTGGGGATGCCTGTAGACTCCTGGCCCTGTCCCACATCTGGTGTTGCCAGCACACAACGGTTCCGACATGCCTCTGCCATCGCACTCCTGGCTTTTTGCGCTGCTAATGCACCAGTTCCAGTTACTAGCATTCCTTCCTCACCCAGTTCTGACAGAAACAGGTGATGTAGGATGCCGATACCTCCCCCTTCATCTTTTTTCGTTTTCCCGCCACCCAAATTTTCCAGATGTTTCTGCCACTACAAATAAGCAGTTGAATGAGCACTTCTCTGTGTGTGACTCATTCTCACCCTTTGAGTGGCTCTGTGGAGGGTGTGGACACGAAGTCTCACCATCTCCTTGGTGTCAAATTCACTGGACTGAATAAGAAATAAGAACCTTCTGCTCTCCCCAGAGCAGCAGCAGCCGACTTCTGCTGCTCCTCATCTAAAACACATGTGGCAAAAAGGGCACCCTGGTCATGGTTTCCAGTTTTATCACAGCAGCGAACTGCCTCCTTTTCCTGCTAGCATATGGGTGGTGTTGGGTATCTGCTCAGGTTTTATGTTCTGTCTCTAGAGAAATCCCAGACTCACAGTGAAATAACAGGAAAATTGAAACCAAAGGAGTCCCACTGAGGGACTACAGCAAAATACGGGTGATTTGTCTTAGGCGATTTGTCCTGCCTCTGTGAAGTACCTTCTACCTGACCATGAGGAAGCAAGGAAGAAAGGGTACCTTTCTCTGGCACATGTCCCTTGGAGGCGGCATTTGTTCCCACCTGGGATTTAACACTCCTTCAGCTGGCATTAACCTGTACTCTTTGCTTCACATGTTTTCACATGAGCATTTGCTTGGACAGGAGGGCCAGAGGAAAAGATTCATGCCATGCTTATTCATGCCTTTGTGCTGTTTTTTCTATGAGGACAGGGAATAGGAACAGTGGAGAGGAAGGTTTGAGGCTTTTTTTGTTTTCCTCTCAAAGACACAGATAATGTGATTCATGGTACTGGCTGCCCTTTACTAGCAGGCCTGCTTTGAGCACTGGGCTATTTGGGTTTGTGTTACTGTGTAGTTTGTCGCCCTAGGCTGTGGAAGCTGGACTGTCTCTGTATATTTGCATGAATGTGCTAGGAAATGTGAAATTTTTTTGAGGCTCAATCTATTTTTGATTGAGGTTTTTGTGGTTTTGTTTCTTTAAGAATCTTTGGGGAAATGTTGTGCTTACTTCTTTAGTCTTTAGGAGGAATCTCAACAACCTAGCCCAGACCACAGTGGGTCAAAGATGAAATGTTTTCAGCAAGCATTGTAGCTATAAAACAGAGTTCCTTGAATGAAACCATCACTAATTTACAATAATCTATGCACAAAGTTTATGTTAGTTATCAGGAGCAACACAGTGACTGCTGCTCACCTCCTTATGAACCTAGAGCTGTTTACTGGACAGAATGGTTTGGTTTATTGGTTTCACTTGAACTTTAATTTTTCCACCTCAGTTTTTTGCTTTTCTTTTCTTTTTAACTTACCAACTATTTCTCACCCACAGCCACCCTTCTAAGTGTGTGAGTGGATGAGTGGATAGTGTAGCCAGACTGCAATCAAAGAAATATTTTGAGAGTCCTTTCAGAGCTCTGGGCCGGCTATGAATGCCTGCTTTATGCAGCACTGTTTTGAAGTAGCAGTGAGTCACTAAAAAACAATTTGTGCTCTCTCCATGTTCAACTTTGACTTTATTAAGAAAAAGACAAAGAAAACAAACGCAATCCCATTCACTGCTGAAATACACATTGATCCTTTAATGCTCAGGGAATCGTTCGGAACTGCTTCCTCCTCAAAAGAATTGCTGTATTGATGCAACATTTAACTGTGCAATTACACATGCGTGTTTTTCTCCTGGGCTTTGCAGAGCAGGATTCTATGGCTGGAATGCTAATCAGAAAGCAATTGATACCATCTCGTGATACATACAGCCTGAATGCAGCCCCTCCCAGGTACCTTTGAGGGTCTGTCCCAGCCTTTTCAGGCAGGAAACCAAAGATGGAAATTACAGCCAGCAAGGTCAGAGCAAGAACTGAAATCTGGGCTGGAGCGCAATGCTGTATCCCATATTGGTTTGTTGTAGCCTTCCTTGGTAGAAGTGGGAGGCTCTGGTACCCATACCTCCTTGGCACTGCCTGGAGGCTGTAGCTGGCAGGTGCCAGCAGGGAGTCTGTTCAAATGCCTTCATCTGTGAGCTGAAAATATTACCTGCCTGAAAATGCCTGGTCAGTGGGCTCGCTAATGCTCCTCAGCCACTGCCTGATCTCTGCATGGTGCAACTCCACACCTTTGGGATTGAATTTTTCATGGAGGTTTTGCAGGAATGCGTTACTTGCTTCAAAGCTACTGTACTGGGAAGTGCTCTGCACATATGTTTGTACATACATCTGTATGTACGTAGACCCACGCATACTTGTTTGGCTAGGCTCTGCTTTCCAAGAGCTGCATTTGCTGTAAACTTTGCCAGATTTTTCTGATGCTTCACATGTGCCGCCTCTGACTTCAGGGGCATGTGACACTTAGGGCAGAGCCACAGAAAAGACATTTCCAGGATCTGGGGAGCCTTTGGGAGCCCCTGCTGTCACCTGTGTTACTGTGTTATATCATGATTCAGAAGCTGAACCCTGCTTGCACTCGTTTTCCTCATACTATTTGACCCTGATGGGTTCTAGAGTAATATAGAGTGTGTCCTTGTTTCCCCTTACCTGAAAAGCATGCTGCACATTGGGATTTACAGTTATCTACAGGGAAACATAGAGGCTGGCTGGAAGAAATGCAACCATTCTCCAGCTTGCTTTGAATGCTAATATTTTATTTGGATTTAATTGGTTTGCCATGACATTACTATTAATGGTTTTATTATCAGTTCTTCTTTCCCAGCAGCATTAAAGACGGAGTTTCCAGATGGGCAATCCTAGCTACCAGCCACTTGTCTCTTATTCATGGCCACAGGCTACCAAGTGAGCCTTTTACCTTGTCCTGTGGCAAGCGTGCCCAGGGCTGGACATCCCACTTCTTGAAACCCTTTAAAACTCTTCTAAAGAATGCTTTTAATGCATCCACCACACTTGCCTAATGGTCTCAGGAAGATGAAAAGGAGAGGTTTTCGTTATGTCATTAAGCAGTGTTTGGCTGATGTTACATGCTCCTGGCTCTAGGTCCCTCTGCTCATGTTTTCTTCCTATTTTTCTAAAAGCTTTAGGTTGGGGCAAGCTGCAGCTGCTCCTGTTGGCAAAAACTAGCAAAAACTAGTCCTCCTCTGAGTTCAAGCGTTTGCTCCCTGCAGCTGATTGCTTTATACCCTCCTGGCAGCAGAACCTTGGGGCATGTCAGTCCCATGTAGGACAGGACAATGCATTTTGTTCCTCCCTTTCATGGCAAGGCTGAAAACACACAAACAGCAGGCAGCTGTGGTCTTAGCTGACAACCTGAGAGGAGCTTCGCTACCAGAAAACCCCAAGGGAAAGCAAGGAAGGCTGCTAACAAAAAGTCAGCAGGGGACTCTCTCTCTAGATGCAAAAGAAGCAAAGGAAATATAAGTAATGTGCTGAAGTATGCAGATAAAGTTATTCAAGTTATTTTGACCATAAAGCCTAGGACAGTAAAGGCTCTTAACCTCCATTAATCAGCAAGAAGCTGGAAGAGGCCACACAATAATTTTAGCTGCCAAAGCTGCTGTGTCCTTTTGCTCCCTTTAATTTAATTGTATTAGTCCTGTCTGCATCCTTTATTCTTCTGCTCCACTCAGGAAATCTGCTGCTGGTTTTGGCACAGCTTGCTCTGGCTTCATATGGCTGGTTTGTGGACAGCCAGGAGGGACAAGAGGGAGGGCAGGAAGGGAAAGAGAATGGGAAAAGGTCCTGTGGGAGCAACCTGCTTAATGTGCCTCATTTTTCTTAATAATGACACCATGTCCCTTCCTGGCAAAACTTCCTCCTGATCAGCCAGGCAGGTAAAACTGATTGCAGAAGGACTCATACTGGTATCAGCACAGATGAGATTTCATGTTTAAATCTTTTAAAAAAAGAAGAAAAAAAAAAGTGTGCCCACAAGCCAGGTCTTGCACAGCAGGAATTGTCAACCCAGCAATCATTCTAACACCTAGGCTTTGGCTCCGCTGAGGGGTTGGAGTGTCTCACCTTTAGCTTTGCTGTTCTGTTTTGTGCCACCTGTTCCTCATCAGACCAGTAAGAAATAAGAGCAACAGTTTAGCCCCAGGTTCTGCTCTTGCTTAGAATGTAGAAAATGGTCCAGCAAGCAAAGCAGAGGGATTATCAGTGATAACCTCCAGCTGTTTTCTCTGCCACTGGCAATAGCATCACTGTTTCCCCTTGCCAAAGCACTGTTCCTTGAGGCTGTTATGTGGTGCAGACCCCCCCCCTGCCCTCCTGCTACTTGCTGGACTCCTCCAAACCACTACCACCTCCGTCCCATCCACCTCTGCAGAACTGCATCTCCCCTCCCAGGGGCATGTGGGTAGTTTTCCCTGTCAGTGGCAGTGACATGGAGCAGCTCTAGTTGAGGATCCAGCAGCATCATTGCAACTTCACCAGTTTCCCCAGCAAATGCATTGGCCTCCAGTCTCCTGTCAGCACTGTTGCAAGAATACTGTTAGCTCAACCCACTGACATTTGTCTTCGTTGCTGCCAGAAATAATATTTCAGTACATGCACACTGGTTTTAGCATTTTTGTCTTTTTACATGACAATGTAAATATTTATGTGCCTTTGTGTAACAGGAAAAGACAATATGTGCAGTCCCTCACCTACCCAAGCCCCAGAGCAATCCTACAGGGGATTCAGAAGTGATGATGTGTCAAGAAAGCTGCTGTTGTGGTTTAAAAACAGTCAGGCAGCTCGTTCACTCACTCCCCCTCTTCTTTCCCTCCCCCTACTCCTGGAGGGACGGAGAGGAGAACTGAAAAGAATGCAACTCCCACAGGTTGAGATAAGAACAGTTTAGTAACTAAGTAACAAATCACTACTGCTACCACTAATAATAATAATAATAAGAGAAATAACAAGGGAAGAGAATACAATACCTCACAACCCGCCGACCGATAACTCGCCCCCCTGCAGCCTGACCAAGCACCGACCGATACCTCCTCCAACCCCACAGTCCACTAGCCCTCCCAGGTAACTCCCAGTTACATCCTGGGCATGACGTGCTGTGGTATGGAATACCTCTTTGGCTAGCCTGGGTCAGGTGTCCTGTCTCTGCTTCCTCCCGGCTTCTTCTCCTCCCTGGCAGAGCATGATGCTCGGAAAGTCCTTGGCCAGACCAAAACATTTGAGCGGTAACTAAAAACATTGGTGCTATCAGCACCATTCCCAGGCTGAAAGTCCACAACACAGCACTGCACCAGCTACTAAGAAAGAGAAAAAAATGACTGCTACTGCTGAACCCAGGACAGCTGCTGCTTTGTAGAACAGTTGCTCTTTACTATAGGAGTGGGAGGATGTGTCCCATTGATTATGTACGTGAGGGGTGGCACAGGAGGTGTCATCATGAGTAACTCATTGGTTGTAATGGAAACATCAGAAAAAAAAGAAGTTAAGCTCCATCAGGGAAAAAAATTGATGACCTGCTGTGTTGATAAGCCATTTTTATAACCCTTGGTTTCACTTCATCTTTCTGAAATGAGCAAACAAAGAAATGCAAGGAGTGGGTTCCTGGGGACAGATATGTCCTCTCCAATTCCTGAGTTCATCCCTGCCAAAGGACAAGATAGTAGAGAAGCTAATCTGAGTGTGCACCTTCATCACCTTTCCCTCTAGGAATGCTACTGTTTAATATGTGGAAAAAGATGAAGTGCTTACAGAAAGCTGTGGTTAAGAAAAGGGGTTTTCAGATGATTTTGAACACTTCAGGCCTGTCTGGGAAATACAGTTTTGGGCTTGATATTTTACTGGATTTCTCTGATTTCAGAGTCCAGCCATACAAAATGCCACAAATCCATTACAGTAAGACCAGGTTTTCCCAAATAGGTAAATTGTCAAGGTTCTTCTCTCACTTCACAGCAATGAATTATCAGTGGTACGCTTGTAGTGAAGCAGTGCATTTTTTGCTTTCTAATTCTATAGGGGGATCCTTTTCTCATTGTTTGCTATAATTCTTCTTGCATCTGAAGGATAAAATATATTTATATTGGCATGTGGGATTCTGAAAACCTCAGGAAAAAACAGGACTCTGAAGAAAGTTTTTCTGTCCAATGAAGATTTTTGGATGCATTTTTTCCATATCAGAAGGAAAGCTTGAAATAGAGAAGCCCTAAAAACCACTAAACCAGCTGCAGCTACTTATTTTGATTATTTCATCCCTTCTTTTTTTTTTTTGTTAGCAAATTTATTACTGTATGTTGCAATGCAAAGTAGAAATTCCACATTTCTTGGATAAAAATTTGGGTCCACAAAGTTAATTTCAGTAGTTTGGGTACTGCTTGACAGATAATTTTAAATCAAGAAGTGTCAATCTGCTGCACTAAAAATAAAAACTAACGATCTAGTAAATGACTAATTTTGTGGTCTGGGGTAATTAGCAGAACAGCTTGGTGGATGGAAGGCAGCAGGTCTAAATTACTGTACTAAGTGCATTTGCAGGAAGATATTATCTGGCTTTGTTGTTATTAAGAATAATTAATGAGAATGAAAATATTCAGCTGGGATTTCTGCTGTTGCTATTAGTGAGAATAAGTGTGTATATGTATGTATTTGCTCTTTAATGCTTTTCTCAGTTGTTTGCATCTCAATCCTTGCCTGTCTTGCTCTGGGACTTTAATAATACTCTATAAATTATTCAGCCCATACCTTTGTCTAGCACAGAGGAAACTTGAGGCTTCTACAATTACTGCTGCTAGTTATTCATGAAAAACATACAATGGTCTGAAAAGGAAACAGCAGTAAAAGGTCAGTCAATAAGCTGCTCTGTATCAGCAGGCTCACAGGGAGCATTGGTTGGCTGCTCAAAACTCTCTTTTGCATCTTGTTTTTACAACACAGGTTGCTGGGGATGGCGTGGTCACCTCGGAGTCTGCATAGACCCACATGGCTGTTGAAACACATGAATTAGTTTGCTGAAGCCAGGGTGTTTAAATTTCGATGCCCTCAAAACAACATGATGTTCACTTAGTCTTGTGCCTTCTGTGACGCCGCCCTTTGGTGTTTCCGCTGGGCATTCCCATCCCAAACCTGTGTCCTGCAGTAGGTTTTAAGCAAATGCTTTATGAAACCCTTCAACTAACAGGGTTCCCATGATAGGGGAGGCTTTTAGTGAACTGGTTTAGTGGATAATTGCTCTCACTGTTAAGAACAAAACAAGTTTATCCCTTTGTTTTCAGCTTGACTCTCCTGAGTTTCAGTCTTACAGCCCTGGACTTCGCTCTACATGTGTTTGGCAGAGTTAAAGCCCTTCAGAGTCTGAAATTTTCCTACATGGTCTTAAATACTAGGAGTCATTTCCTAATTTTCTCTTTTAAGAGGACAGTGATAATTGAGGATTTATTATTGATTCTAATGCCTTTTATGTGGTTTGTGTTTGTTTTTTTTAGTTAAGTTGAAATTGTTCCTTTTTATCATTGTTTAACTACTGTTAATAATATCTGTTCACTGTGTCTGCATCTAAGGATGTGGCTCTACTTCTGTTAAAGATCCAGCTTTTGGGGCTGTGAAGGACAGTTGAAGCAGTGTTGATTTGATTTTAGGCACCTCCGGAGGTGCATCAATCGAAGTGCTGTTTACTCACCTCCTCAGAAGGTTTTGTAAATCATGACTGTTACTTTTAGCAGCTCCTTGTTTTTTTCACTTCTGGTTGTAGGCTGGGCTGTATTCTACCATCCTTAATCATCTTGAGTACTTTCTTCACTTTCCTTAAATTCATTGGATTGCACTGAGAAATTTCAAGGACTGAGATGATACTTAGATGAATGAAATTGCGGATTAGATGGGGGATTAGATGGATCCTAACAAGCAGATGCTGTGCTTTCAATGGAAAGATTTGTAAGCTTCATTAAACCAAGAAGAGCTCTTTTTGCATGACACAATTTTAAAGCATTTTATTATACCCTATTATTCATACAAACAATAACTGATCTTTATGCCAATAGTAATTTTTGCTGAAATTTCAAACTGTGGTCATATCCAAAACCTCCATGACAGAATGTGTGCTCTTTTATCGCCTTATGTACTATGACTTCAAGAGGATTGTTCCTCATCCAAATGCCCGAGCCTTTTGCAGAATGGGGGTAAAAATGTCTTGTTTATATTCATCCACTTACTTGTTTTTTTTCTGTTTGCAGCATTTTTGCTCCTATATATGTCGGTCTGGTGGGAAATCTCATAAATACCATGATAGCAATGTTTTGGATCCCTTTGCAGGCTAAACCAAAACCAGACCATCATTTGACAGAGCACAGTAAGTATTTAGTGTTTCTGATAAACAGCATGTGAATAGGGACACAGGATTGACATGCTGTAGAGACTGCTAAAAGACTTGGGCGTTTCTTTTAAGGCAAAAAGGTGCCAACCTTGAAATGCTGACACTTCAATGCTTAAAAGAGTATTATTCTCTACCTGTTAACCACTCTGCCATGCAGATTTGCAGGCTTTCCCAGCCCAGTGCTTGCTGTGCATCTCAGAAAAAGGTGAATGTGAACCCCTTGCTGGGGTTAGTTTGGCCTGGCATAGGAGGCAGTCCTGCTGTCTCACAGCAGCCCTCTGCATGCAGACCTAGTACCAGCTCCCAACCTCCTGCCATTGGCACAAAGCTGATGCTACAGAGACATGCCTTTTCAGAAAGCTGGTGATGAACCTCAGCAGACAGTCACAGAGTTTCTTGCTTTCTGCCTCCAACCTATATATACAGATTATTAATCAATGTGTCATCTTCTGTAGGCACATCACAGTCTGGCAGTCTGTTCAGCATCAGAGAAATACTACGCCTGATGAGGTTTCCGGGAGTAATGGAAGTTTTCATAGTCAAAGTCTTTGCTGGACTTCCCATAGGTAAATCTAACTCATTACTTGTAATTGCTGATGTATTTAAAATAAGGTGACATACACTGTAGGCCAGGCTTGTCTCAAGTTACTGAAAGGACATTGCATTAGATCATGGAGCAGTGAGGGTTCAGTTCCTAACTCGATGATGGATGCTTTCAAATGCTCTGAAGGTACATAGGGCCAAAACCCTGGGACTTAATGTAAAACAGACTACTTGTCACAGGCTGCTTCTGTGACTTTTGGCAAATCACTTAATCTCTCCACTCCATCCCCCTGTAAATGCTTTTTCCTCTTGACTGCCATTTGTTTAGGCTGTAACCTCTTCAGAGCAGAAGGAAATCATTTGTCCTCTGACAGAAGTTCTGAGGTTCTTCCCGATTTACTTGGTGATTTTAAGGGGTATGTGTATCCTAAGCTTTTCCCCAGCAACTAAAAACTATTGCTGGACAAGAAGCTGTGGCTGTTCTGTTAGCTGCAAGAAGGGAAGCCACAGCATGTTTCTTCCCTTGCATGTCGATGGTGGCGCCTGTTCTTCTCCATATATTCCACTTGGGGTTTTGTGTCATGGTGGGAACCAGCTGCTACTTCAAACCCATCCCAACCCTGCCTGTTTCCCTGCTCCCTTTGAGTCTGTTGCTGTCCTGGCATGGTCCATGTCTCCCAGTTTGTCTGGTTATACATATCCTTGGCCAGAATTTAGTAATCTTTAATTTTGTCTGCCTTTCCCCCTGCTTGTTTAAAGACAAGCCAGCTCATCATCCTTGTTAGTGGTGGTGTTCTCTGCCCTTATGCACATTTTCATGGCTTTTTTCCCAGTCAAACTTAAAAATGCAGTTTGTCTAGATTATGGTTTCCAGGATTGAATTTTGTGCATATCAAAACACGTGCACATCATACATCTGAACAAACTTCCCTTCCAAGCAGGGATCCTAAGATAGGATTTAAGACACCTTAGCTTTTATACTTTAAGTGTTTTTCCACTTCATCTACATCTGGAAAAGCCCATGAAGTTTAAATAAAGTGAAACATTATTTACAAATTAAATTCTAATTTGTAAACTGGAAATTCAGTTTACAAATGAAAGTAGGTTTGGTTGTGGAGAGTGGCTGAATCAGAAAGGGATGGCATTTCTGGCCTTGGTCAGGTTCTTCTGTTATTCTTTGCTAAGGTTCTGGGGGAACAAGTCTGACTGGAGCTGTAGAATAACACTCAGGGAAGTAAAGGATTTCTGGGTTTGGTTTTTGGGTTTGTTGTTGGGTTTTGTTTGGGTTTTTTTTCCTCTTTCTTTTTGTGTGTAGTTGGCACTGGCTGGATCAGCAATAGCAGTTGGTCCTCCCCCACCACTGGAGACAGGATACAGTCTGAATGGACTGGTTGGCTTGCCCTCACAGTGCACTTTTTTGGTTCTTATGAGACTAAACTTTTAAAACTTTATTTAAAATAGTTTTTATAAAATGACAGCATTTCACAGAACGAGACAAGTGATTTTTTTAAGAGGGTTTTCTTTGCTGATTCTGGCTCATTTCTCAGCTTTAAGTAGCATTCATTTCTCTGTTTAAAAATGCCTGAGACCACATCAATATGGAATCTGCACTGTAATTTCCTGTGCAGCCTCCTTTTTCCAAAGGCCAGGCAACATGCACTTTGTTTTAGTCATCCCTGCTGAAATGCAAATTCCTCCCTGTTGCAGAAGACGTTTTTCCTGTGCACAGCAAATACATATGCAACCAAAATAAGCATCTCCTGCCCAAAACTGCAATGGAACTTCTAGGCAAAGAGGATGAAAACAGTGAAGCTGAGATGTAAGGCAGGACTAGGGCTAATAGTCTGTCACTGAAATGTCTCGGATTATTTCCATAAGAGTAGGTATGTGTTCAGTTGAGGCACTCCTGCTACAAGTATAGTGCTTACACTTCAGTGAGGAATTACCAAAATTCTAAAGACTTCTCTTTGAAGGTCTCTCTTCAGGTGATTGACCATACATGATGGCAGCTGAAAGGGGATTCGGCCATCACCTAGTTCGCTGCAGCTCACAACTGGAGGCTGAGCTCCTCATGAGTACATTTGCCTTTCATCTCCAGGCTGCAACTGTATAATTAATTAGATTAACCAAATTACAGACTGTTCTCCATTTACCTTGTAAACAAGTTTGTGATATACACAGAAGAAAACCTTCTGTTCCTTATGAATCTCACTGTTGTCTAAAATTAGCTTGTTTGAGACCAAAAGGGCCTCCCCAGCAGGGCTGCAGGGCTGGGAACCTCCTCCCTGTGCTGCATAAAAGCAGAGACACGGGCTCTGTGCCTCTTGCAGGAGGGTAGCTGCCAGAGGATGGACACTACAGCACGGCCAAATTATGTTCGCAACTTACCTGGGAAAAAAGAACTTCATTGCAATGCAGTAGATAAGAGACAGAAAAGAAAACGCAAGGATAAAAACATAGAACCAGGACCTTGAAAATACTGATAAAAAGCTGCCTAATCCCTTTGATTTTAACATGATTGCTTTAGCACCTGCATCCCATTTTTAAAAGGACTTTTTTTTTCACATGTGGAACCGGATTTTGCAGTGAGTCCCAGGGCTCTGCATCCCATCACATTTACAGTCCAGTGTAGGAGGGCTGAGACAGGCTCCAAGAGGCGGTGCTTGCCTTCTCACACTGGCTCTCAGTAGAGATTGCTAAACTGGCCTGCCAGTTTAGTTTTAGTTTTCTAAAGGCTGGCTGCCTTTAGAAATGTCGTGTCATTTTTTCGAAAATACAGTTTGCATTCCTGTGTCTCCTTGTGCTTTTCCTTGTCTTTATCACATCTCACAAGCCATTTATCTGCCTTCTGCTGTGTAGCCCTAGTTATTCATCCCACTGGTGCCAAGTTTCCTAAGGAGTTCACCCCTTATTTATACCCCCTCAAAAGAAAGCCAAGTTTCTGAGGATATCTTTTGCTAATTTCCATCTCTTTTCCAGTTGAAAACCTGAGCCTTGCAGCATGGATTAAGGCCTACCTGGGCAGCTCCTCCATGGGCTTTGAGTGTTCCCAGAAGAGCCTGGGCACACACTACTCTAGGAAGCCCACCCCAGGATGGGTACATTACTCATGTGGCTGCACTCAGCTGACCTGCAGCCTACCCAGATGGGATCTTTGTAAGAAATGCTTGTTCCTATGAGCATGAAATGTTTTGAGTTCAGTCTGGGGCTCGCCTTATGGGTTTCACGAAGAAATGTGTGGCCAGTGGGAGAGACACACCTACTTGCTGAAAGAAGACAGGGAGAAGGGGGTTTTGCTTGTCCAGGTAGCTTTAAATGACCATGTGAGCACAGGGCGTGACACCCATCTAAGGAAGAGATCTTCGCATCTCCAGGAGATACATTCAATGTGTAACCCTAATTAGAAAGCACAGCCTCCAAAAGAAATCAGCTCATTGGAAGGAAAGATCAAAATCTGCCTGAACTCCATGAGTGACTTGAAAGGATAGAGGAGCTGTAGAAGCTGGTGTGTGGTAGTAGGAGGAAGCATCATGTATGTAGGAAGGCTGAGCCTCTCCTAGGTGGTACCTGCAGCACGCTAGCAGGATGAAGGGGGAGCTCCCGCTTCTGTCTAATCTTTCTGCAAGTGAAACGAAGTGTGGGTTTTCTTTCATTTCTTCACGTGTGCCTTTTATAAACATGTACAACCCTGTTGCCTGGTTTGGGCGTTGTGAGTAAATACTGTTATTTGCATGTTACCTTCAGCTGGCTTGAGCTGAGAGTGATTTCAAAGTAACTGGATAATGACGGGGTGCCCTCTGCAGAGGGGTGTGGTGAAGCCATAAATCTTCATGAGCCCCAGCTCCCCAGCACTTTCTCCAAGTATCTGGAGAGCGGCAGAATAGGGCAGAACTTCCTGCCCCCATCCTCTCCCCCTGTGCCATGAGGCCAGTTGGGGTTCAACTATCCCCTTTATGGCAGGAAAAGGTGTCTCCAGTGGGGTTCAGGAAGGCTTTGTGGGAGGGTGGCAGCCCCTCCAGGCAAAGGCTTGGGATGCTTGGAGGGAGGTCCTCATTGCTGCAGGTCCTCCACTGGTAGCAGCGCCTCTGGGGTGCTGAAATGCAGTGGAGTTGCGCTGGTTTGTTAGGGTGCAAGTCTTCCACAGCATTTCAATCAGCAATTTGGGATAGCTCTTCTCACACTTCCAGGAAATGCCAGCAAATCCTTCCCATGCCACAGGGCTAGTGATTCATTTTTCCAGGCTACAAGCTGTCTTCTTAGTCCTCCTGGGGTCTGTTTTCTTCAGGAACAAGAGGACCACAGCTCCCTATTTACCCAGTCATTGTACCTCAGAGGATCCTACAAGGAAGGGTAGGACCCCTAAAGGCCATCTGCTCTCTTCTTCTCTCCCCAGTAGAATCAGTGCTCTCCAACGGGCACATTGTGTGGTTGTTCACATGCAGAGAGCCCCAGTTTCCTACTGTCTTGGTCCATCTGAGGTACACAAGACATGAGGGGAGGCAGCATCCTCCTTCCCTATACCACTCCTTGAGAGCAATATTTTGTCATAATATTTGTAACTTGATGGGAGCATGGGTATGCATAATTGTGTATGTTTGGTGGTGGTGGAAATGCACACTATTGTATTTTCATGTGAGATTAAGCAAGTGGGCATTTTCTGTTACACTTTCCAGAAATTACCTTAACTGAAAAGCAAACCCAACCTGTGCTGCTTCTGTGAGTACTTTCCTGACTGCTTGTGTCGACACTGCTGTCGGTCCAAGCGAGAGATATTTCACCATTGCCGAGGTGTGCAGTGAAATCTCTGTATTTAGTCTGATGTCATTGGGTTGTTCCCCATGGTGAAAATCTAAAGCCAGGTAAAAGAAGTGGGGCATCCAATCAGATTATTTTAATGGTTACAGTCTTGTCTGAACAAATGCTTTCTTGCTGTCTTAATGGTTAGCCTGGCTTCGATGATACAAATATTTACCAGTTTATAATAAACAGCTGAATCTACAGCCTACATAGTTACATTATTTAAAGATGAAAGTAAGGGGGATAAAAAAGTTAACATTTAAAGATTAAATTACTACAATGACTTTGAATAGTATTCTGCTTGTGTTTATATCCAGTCCTGGCAATCCCAGGGAGAGCTACTGACTCATATTGGGGGTGATTGGGAGCAGGGTCTGGGCCACTATATGCAGTGCAAGAATATTTATGTATGCCTTTCATTAACCCCTCCTCTAGGTTTGTTCCTGATTATGTTTTCAATCATCTCTATGGATTTTTTTGGCTTGGAAGCAGTGGAGTCTGGATACCTGATGTCATACTTCGGTGTTCTTCAAATGGTAAGTGAAGTGGAAGTACACCTCTTGCCACACCACTATCTAAAGTACTACCTTTTTGACATATGTTCTTCCAAATCCAGGTATAATATTGACAGTCAAATCCTGCGTGCTGTACTTGGCTGCCAAAACAGAAGTGACTCCACGTTTATTCTGTTCCTTGTAATGGGAAGAAATAAGGACAAGGAGAGTTCTGAAAGCTTTCTTGCCACTGTCTCTCCTTGCAGATCTTTAAGCTGTGGAGCTAAAATTTCACCGGACTGACAGATTGTCCTGATTTTTGTAACAAAACTTACATTGAAGCTGAAGTGCCTTGACTAAGGTTTTCCTGGTGGAGCTTAGCTAATTTACATTTACCTAGTAGCACCCTGTAAATTTATGTAAGTAGATGATCTTACTGGCATTTTCACAGATCCCTTCAGTGTAGAGGAAGGACTCGTTTCTGCTGCATGGAGACAAGCACAACAAGCTTGTACTTTACTGAAAAATTAAAAAAGGCAGGAAAAAGAACATGGAGACTACCAAAATGGGTGAAAGGGAAAGGTCAGCTGAATTAGGCAGTAGTAGGGCCAAAACCAAAAGATGTTGTGTTATAGCAGAATGATCCTTTTGGAGGAAGAGGCTAATAATTTTACAGAAAAAGCAACAGATGGTTACAAGTAAGCCTCAAGGTAGGAATGCAAGTTAAGCAATATCCTGAAGGAGGGTGGTCTTGTTATTAAATCCGCCTTAATTTCCTGGACATTGTTCAGAGTTCCTGTGCAATGTGGAGGAGCTTCTCATCTGGGAAATGGCAACTTTACTTCCATGTGATTTGGATTTGGCAGGGTGTTGCCTTGGTCTCACCAAATCTGGGTACTTGATGAATAGGGCTGTACATCAGCAAGTGTAGTCTACAGAGTAAACTGGCTGGAGCTAAAGAGCTGGTGCCTTTGCCATGTCTGTTCTGGGAGGGTGGCTTTGGACTAGCTGTCTCTTGGTCCTGTGAGTTCAACACCTGCTGCCAGGTGGATACATCCTCTCATCCAGTCTCATTGGAAAACAACCCTGTTTGCTGTTACACAGCACGGAACACAGCGTGACAACTGGGGTGATCAGTAGCTGCTCTCCCAAGTATGCTTCTAACCCAAATGCCTCTGCTAACAGAGGCTTTCCCTGTGTTAGCCTTTGCATGCTGTCTCCTAGACCAGAATCTACAGGAATTACTCAGGTTTTAGAGGGGCCAAGTCACCTTCTGTTATATTTTTCCCCCTTTGAATGTAGAGGAGCTCCCCAGCAACTATGCTCTTGAATTAGACATACCAGTTAAATCCCTGTTACATATATTTACAATCTATTCTGATTTGCCACATGGCTATGGTGTGCTTGTTTCAAGCTGGGTAACATGGGCAGTAATAGCACTTGTACAGCTGCAGCAGGAGTGGCTTTGCATAGTAGAAGGTGTAGTAGTAGGTGGAGCTTGGACACTGCTATTGGATCCAGGATATCTGTCTTTAGGACACTGCTGTTATGTCTGGGATATCTGTCTCTCTTCACAGCTGTTGTTTCCCAGGTTAGTTTGGTTGAAACTGCTATAGATAAGGTTACCTCCACTGCCATGCCAGTGTACCCAACATAACAGATACAGCCTTGAAGATATGGGAATTATAACATTCACCGTGCTCCCTAACAAATAATCAGATGTTAGTGCTAACCAGAGACCCAATCCTTCCCACAGTCAGAAGGTTTCATCGCACAGAGGCCCATCATGCTTATTACCATGATCTAACCCACAAGCGGCCTACAGGCTCAGGTGCAGCATCTGCCTTGCTGGGGAGTCTGCCTCGGGGCATTTAACACAGAAACTAGTTTTTGTCAGCCAGGCAGTTTTCTTTCATCTGTCTGTGCAGTTTCTGTCCATGTTGATACTAATATTCTACAGTGCAAAACTCTGGACATCAGAAACATAGGAGTAAAGTGGTCATAAGATGCAAACCTCTCCTCTTCATGATGGGGCATTGGGGTTTGCAGTCACAATGCCAAAAAAGAAAGGGAAAAATTGCTAATTCCTGGTGGCAGTAAAGCCATCTCACCTGAGAGCTTGCAAAGCACTGCTTTCTGCTTTGTCACCTGTTCTTTCCACTTTATCATTGGCTGTTCCAAGGTCTGATCTGGTTTATGCAGGACCAGATCCTCAACTGGTGCAAACAATATTCTCACCATCTGGCTTTTCAATTATTGTAAAACGTTAGAATTTATGTCTTTACTTTCAGGCCAGGTCTCTGGCTAGAACCACCCAAAAATATCTCTTGCAAACAGTGACTAGGCTAATGTTTTATGGCTGCTTTCTGTTGGGGTTCCTCCAGTGTATGATGTATGCAGGGAATGCAATGTGTGCTAGCGCTGTCATGCCTAGCCACAGAACTGCTTGTGTGCCTTCATGCCTAAGTGGGTGTTTCAGATGCATTTGTTTCTGCTGTATAGTGAATTGATACTGCTGGAGATATAAATGCAGATTAAGGTGCAAGCAAATTCCACCAGTCTGGATGGGTGAAAGTTGATTAATATCTGCTGATTCGCTTCTCCACTAAGTAAATTATAGCTTTATTCATAAGGAATATAATGTCCTTTTCAATGAATTTCATCAACCAGATCCTCAGCTTTGATTTCTTATTCCTTTGTTTGCCTGTCAATAAAACATTGTGAGGGTTTTCTCGTTCTCCTGGACTTTCTCTGAGCCCTACTATTAGAGGAAACCTATCTCCCCTATTTGCATCTCTCCCTGCACCTGAAAATGGGTCAAGTTTAAGGACTTTTATAGATGGGAGCTGACATCACAGACATGAAGGGCAAAATAAGAATTGAACCCTGTCCCGTTTACTTTTAACCTCCTTGTAGACATCAAACACAGTGCCTGGGAGGTTGCACAGCACAACCAGTACCATATCCCAGGGTCTCGTTCACTCCTAGCACACTTTACACGCACTAACCAGCTTCAGAGATACACAGGGAACAGCACAGCGAACAAGACTTAGCTGAGCCCGTTACTCAGCTCTTCCCCAGAGGTCTTATGCTGACAAAAGCATTGCCTGCTCTGCCAATTCCTGGTAAATTTTACTAATATTTTTTTGTGTGTGTGTTACTGTAGTTTCTATTTTTTTAATGAAATCTCAAAACTAACATCTTCCACTTGCACAAGAGGTAAAGTTGTAGCCCTGTTTCCCAGCCTGATCAGCACTCCCAGGGTGACTCAAATAGCAATGGTCTCTTCCCGCTTTCCTCTCCTACCGAGAGGATATTGCCCTCCAATAACTTAGCCTAATTTTTCAGCTTCTCAGCCTCATTTTACTTACTGTGGTGAGAAGTGGCCAATGAACTATAAACATCTCTGTCTCACCACTCATCCCATTCAAGATAGCTGCAAAGCACCTAGAGAGGAGATTTTGAATGGCTCTGGGTCAGTCTACCTCATTTTAAATAGGCAACTCAAAACAAACTCAATCAGCTCTTTGCATGGGGAGATTAGCACAGAAACACCAACCCTGAAGGAGGCAAAGCATTTACCACATTTGCAGATGGAGGATGTTAGTCGCCCTGCTAATTCAGGCAGCCTTCCTGAGGGATCCCATCCAAAGCCCCTCAGCCTCACTTCATCATGCTTAGTCCTGTCTTGTTACTTTATGATCCACAGAACTCCAAAGTTTATGGGGTGTACCATGCCTGAGAAGATTCTTACAGGTTTCGAAGATGAATTCAGGCTGTCTTTTGGAGCCTGGCAACCTCATAGGTTTTGGCTGGCTATTCCCCACAGCACCTGTCTTGGTTCCCCCTTTGTTAAGCATCAGCTCTGCCCATATTGGAATGGTTCATGGCACTTGCTAGCAGTGAAGTGGCTCAGCTGGTGCTAGTAGTGGCTCGCAATGCTGTGTATTGCCAGTGGCTACCACTCATGGCACAGGGCATGCTTGGTACCCTCTTCCCTTTGCCAAGATGACTTTCCACAGCATGGTCTCCCTTCACCCTACTGGTACATCTTCTGACTGCCACTTGTTTGGCATGGAGGGACATAGTTTGTCTTGCTGCTGCTCCCAGTATGTCTTAAGGAGACCTGAGTGGCCCAAAGTAATACACCTGGTGATGCACTGTTGTAAAAGCTCCTGTGGTAGTACCTGTCCATAGGGAACAAGGGCTTCCTGGCTCTCTGGATGAAGCACTGGCCCAGGAACTGGCACAAATTTACCATTTGTGGTTAGGCAAAGAGAATCATCTAATAGCAGAGGATATTGAAAAGTGTGGAGCAGACTTAAGTGCAGTGAAGGTGGAAAAGGGGCTCAGTTTTGGATCTGGACAGAGCCAAACGAGGTCACAAAGGGTGTGCAGGAAAGGCGGTATCATAGCACTGTGACAAAGAGCTGTCTGATGAAGAAACAAAGTTGTTGCTTAGAAAATGGAATATTTCTAAGACTAGAATGGGCTGATGGGAAAGTGAAAATAGCAAGTGGAGGGTAATTCAAACAATCTGGGGCTCTGAAGTAATACTTGAAGCACCCTCGTTAGCACGGGGCTGTCTGATGAGCTGGGACTGTGCCAGCATAAGTCAAGGGGAGGAGTTGGGTGGGAGATAACAAAACAAGGTGGGGAAGGCAGACAGTGAGAGGAGTACTTCTGCACTGGGCATCTTGCACTGCAGAGATTCCCTTACTCATTGCATGTTTGAAGCATCTTTATCTGATTGCTGGTGGGTCTCCAGGCAAGAAGTGTGAGAGCCCATCAGGGACGCAATCCCTCTGTCCTCTGGGGCTGGGCTTCTAGAGTCCTCTCATTTCAGAAGCCGTGTGAATGAAATTGCCCTCATAGTGAATGCCTGGCGGTGTGAAATGCCACTCAGTCTCCCTCCAGAGAATAACTAATTTCATAATAACTTAAAATAATTTAACTGCATAATGGGCAGAAACAGGCTAGGCTCTGGCTTTTCTTTTCAGGAGTTGCAAGTGCAATTGCATGGAGAACTTCCAGGTGTAGTATCTGGCTTGGAAAATGCTGCCAGAGGATTAGGCAAGTGAAATACCTGGAGTCCCTGGTTGGTATCTAAAATCACATCTGATGCTTAGATGAGTGAGGGGGTGGAGAAAGCTTTCCTTTAAGAACTTTTTCTCACAAAAAAAAAAACAAAGCAAAATGCACAAAACAAAAACTCTGGGTGGGACGAAGGGGTAGATATTTATAACCCTGAGGATCAAGAAATCATAAGACATCTGTTCTATTTACTGCATTTAAATTTGTATTGTTATACAAACTCCACCTCTAGCTGTGCAGCTTCTGGAGGGACAAGTTGGTACAAAGTGATCCTGAAAAGATGAGAGAGATTCCTGGAGGAGAGATTTACATTGCATATCATCTTATCACCAGTCTGTCCCTCTTGCTTTTTTTCTTATCCCTGCACAGCAAAAGAGATGATTAAAGAGCCGAGGATTTAATTACATCCAGGTATGACTAGGGGGAAAACCCACTCTGTGAAAGGACCTTGCAACAACAAACAGAAAGTTCTCCACTTTCCTGGCTTTGAAGGATTTAAATCTGTGGAAGGGGGTGGGTTGGAGGGGGAAAGAAAGTGGTTAGGCTGGAGTTTGCAAAACATACCATCCTCTTCCCCCTGCTCAGCAAAGTGCTGCCTTCAGCAGTTTGGTCCTCACCGTCAGCTTTCCTCCCAGTCCCACTGCCCTTCTGCTCCTCTGCAAGACCTGAACTACTTCTCAAGCGCTTTCTGGCATCCCTGTGTCAGTAAATTACCTCCCTTTACCCTCCCACAGTTTTGCACAGTCTTCAACCTGTGTAGAAAAGCCTTATGATTTCTGGTGCCCACTGTGGTCTGCCCCACTGGTGCCCACCCGCGCGTCCCAGCCCAGCCAGCACTGCGCTCGGCCTGTGAACTGCTAGACAGGCACAGTTTCAAAGGCAAGAGATACAGGTCCACTGTGTGGGAGGCTGCCTCTGATGTGAATCATGCTATCTGCGCTAGGGATGGGGCCCTGCATCTTCTCTGCTTGGCTGTACCAGCTTATCTGCACCTGCTTCTCCAACCTTTGCATGTCTTTTCGTTTCCAAAATGTAGGGTGAAAGGGTATCTATTTTATTGCTGGTTTCTGTCAAGCTTTTGATCAGTGCTGATGGAAGAATCTGTAGAAACAGTCTTGTGCCTGCTGAGCACACAGGACCATGCAATCATCTGCCTAACTCCTCTAACCCCCACTGGTGAGGTTAGCTACATGTGGGTGCCAGTCCTGCTCAGCAGTAGCTCCGTGCAGCAAGACTTCACTGTTCAAAAGTCTTCCAAAAACTAGCACCTTAAGCCTTCAAACAGCAACAGCCTTTTCCATCCTGCAAGGGATTCCTGAAATTTGTTAATGAGGTTAACAATAAAGTGGATAATTGGCTCTTCTGGGCAAACTGGAGCTGCTGTCTTCACAGAAATCAAATGTGGTGATAGAGGTAAAGAGTATTTTTATACATGATCAGGTGAACTAGTGTAATGAGCTCCCAGGTTGGTGAATCCAGCATAACAACAAGGAGATTTGGCTGTTCCTATGCATTTATTGGGAGACTTATTTGCCTTTAAAGAAGGAGGGGGGGAATTAAAAAAGACGAGTTGGTTTTTCCTGTGACATGTGTACACAGCCACAGGCAGTGCCTGTTATTTCACTTGCAAACAATTTCCTCTCTCTTTTGTTTATTGATGACAGAAGGCATTCCAGCCAGGTACACTGTACCACGACTTCAAAGGAGCTCAAGTTACAAAGGCAAGCACAGTCCAAGCAAAATGAAATGCAGGAGGGGAAAGCCCATCACAAGTCAATCTCAAGGGGGGCTTAAGTGCAAGCCTAGAATGCAGGAGCAGTAATTAAAAAAAGGATGAATCCCTGCATCATCAGTGCAACCAGGGCTTGTCCATGGGAGCAGTGGTGGATAAGTCATCTCAGATGCCCCCACTACTCCCTGGCAAAATCCCTGTCAGATTGAAAACCTTACATGGGAGAATGCGCATGAACTACCTTTTGCTTCCTCCTTCCTAAATGTACCTGTGCAGGTGGCTTCTGCTCATGCAAACCCAGGGACTGTGCACCCAGGGAAAATTGCAGGCTGGAAATAATGGGTTTTCAGGTCTAAATTCAGACTGGAAGTGAGGTCAGACATTCTGGTGACTGGAAACATTATCCAGTGCCAAAGTCAAAATGCAGTGTCCAAACTCAAGCTCATGGCTGGATTGGCAGTGACCATGCTGGGGAGGGAGTCAGGCAACCCATATAACTAGAAGGGAGGCTGCAATCTTTATAACCCAAGGATGGCTGTTTCCCCAGAGGGAAAGCAGGTGACTTGGGCTGACACTTGCCTTTGGAAAAAGTCCCATCACTGAGCTGGTTTGCTCAGCAGTGATGGGGAAGCCTGTGCTTGAAAGCCAGCCTTGGAAAAAAGACTGTCCCTCTGCCCTGCTCACTCTGGGGACAGCTTGGTGGTCTACATGTCTCCAGGTCCTGACAGCTCAGAGCCTAGCTTTGCTGCAGTCTTGCTTGTTGCCAGGGCTTAGGTGTTCACGTGTAGTGACGGAGATGTTTTTGGGTACACCGCTCCCATGGCCATCAGACTGGGCTGCTCTGGGACATTGCTAATGATATACCCAGTGACTCAAGGAAGGGCAGGGACTGGGCTGTGCCTGCATGGTGTGTCCCAATTAAATATACTATTCAAGTCTGGGCAAATTGAGAAACATTTCCTTTCTCCAGTAGCTCAGCAGTCAAACTGAGGTTCGGGTGATGCCACCGCTGAGTCAAGCCTTGCCCTGTGACAGGGCTCAGCCCCCATCCCATGTGACTCAGCACAGCCTTGACTGGGGCAAGGCAGCAGGAGGGACTGGGAAGTTGCAAAAAGTTAATGATGATTCCTTTTTTTAGGAGCACTGAGCTTAATGAAGCGTTACTCAGTGGCTTCTCCACCCACCCCCGAGTAGGAGCTGCTGGGGCCGGTATCAGCCTTCTCTGGTCTTCATGGCAAAGCTTTCAGCAGGGATGACTCGTGTCACCCCATGCATCACCCAACCACCACACCACAGCAGGTCTGCCAGTGTCCCCAAGGCCACTTGGCATGTGACACAACCCCGAAGAGACATACGGGCCCTGTGCCAATGTCGCAGGGTGGCGAAGCACACGTGAGCTGAGCTCTCAAGCCCTGCCTGAAGGTGGGGATGGGGCCAGAAAAGCAGCAGGAAATGCATTTACTGGGAACCAAAATGTCTGCTTGGTGCAGTGTGCCCTTGTATCAAAAATCAGTTGTGCTCTGAAGCGAAGTGAAGGGTCAAATTTTGATATTTTCCATTAAATTGTAGTCTGTTGGAAATATATTGAATTTGCAGCTATTGTTCTCTATGTCAGCTTTATTTTCACTCTATTTCCATTTACTCTTTACTTTTTTTTAAATTTTAGTAAATTGCTTTTTCTGGACTGCTTGTCATAGATTAATGTTTCCTTTCTTTTTAGTAACTTCTTATTTATTTTGCACTCCTTTCAGTTGAGTTTGGGTTTCACCCTTAGGACTGGCACAGTAAGGTTGAGCATGGTGTAGCATCATTTCAGGTCCAAGCAGAGCACCAAGGTTTTCTCCAGGATGGACTGCCATTGAAACGAAACCATCCCACCAATGAAAGCATTTTGAACTAGAGCTCTTCTTTCAAGTCGGAGGGGTTTTTGCTTGGATCAGACAAACTCTTTCAAGACAGGGCTAGGTTCTTCCCCTGAAATGCAGCCAATCAGGCTTCATTTTCACAGTGATCTCTGTCCTCTCAAGTCCACTTGACTATGAGAGGACAGCATCACTGAAATATGGGAGATGCTGAACAAAGAAATAAAAAAGGAATCTCTGCTTGGCAACATGCTGGAAAAGCCAAATAATTCCTGGGATTTAAACTTTTTTGCTCCTCCTTCCCTCCCCCTTTGCCCCATTTTTTATTTAAAATCTGTAAAACTCGTTCCCCGTCCCTTATATCTGCACATACTGCTGGGACTGGGTATTAGCATCTCTGTCATACTCGTTTCCTGCCACAAAATTATGAACCACCCAATTTGTGTACTTGCAGTTTAAAATAACGGCAAGTGAATGTACAGGAAAGGAGGCGTTTTCTTTCTCTGCATACAAATTTACATTTTTTTCTTTGGAAGGACTTGCCAAGGATGAAGACCTTGGTGTTAACTGTATTCCACAAAAATATTGTGACTTAGAAAAATTCATTTGTATCTGCAAGTGTCTAGAAAGTTTCAGTCAGCTCTGGTGAACAGGCAGCGATGGCAAACTCAGACATGCACCCTGGACTTTAAGCTGATGGGATGGATCTACTCCTAGGATGCAAAATGCTTGAAATAATGGATTGTATCTTCCAGCCACTTACCGTGACAGCCAGGTCCCTGGGAATAACCCATTTGCCAGCTTTCTTTTGCTTAAAGCACTGTAGCAGTTCTCTTTTGAGTTTGTTTGAATTGTTATATGTTGGGCTTTATGGTGCTCGTGTGCTTCTTTCCCAGGTTGTCCAGGGTCTGGTCATTGGAAAACTCACTAGCCGCTGCACAGAGATGACCCTGCTCAAGCTCAGTGTCTTCGTCTTTGCTGTCGTGGGCCTTGGCATGGTAAGGCTGAGTGTGAAATCATCCATGATGCTTTTTAGTAATGCAGTGGCACAAGGTCCATGAGACCTGGCTGCAAGTTCTGCCCCTTGAAATGCCACCACTGGCCTTGCTGGGTGGTCCTCAGGTGAAAACCAGCTCCCCTGGACCTCTGTGTAAACAGAGCCGTGATCAGCATATGCACCACTCAAAAGAACAATAAAGAGCCACGTAAGTAATAGTTATGGGGGTTAAAAAAATTATTAATCTCACACAAAAACTTGTTAAGTCCCTCCTGAGTCACTGCTTTGCATAGAGATACTGCCCCTGGTCTTGTCAGCAGCTGCGTTTCCTGAACTACACAGAAAGTAAACTAAGATGGGGGGGGGGGAGGGGTCGGCCGGGAAATCATTGCGGTTGTATGCTGCTGTGAGACAACGGAGGTTGTGTGTTTTACTTCTGGGGCCTTATTTTTGCCTAACTCCCCCAGGCTGAGAGTATTTGGGAAAGGAGGTAGCAAGGCAATAATTTTGATCCTCTGTTTTGAGGTAAGTGATGTTACCTGTCACTGGTTGTGTCTGCATAGGCAATAGTTGATGCCAATCTCAACTGGTAATTGGAAAAACGAGTTTATGTAGGTAGCTCTGCCAGTAGTTGTGTTTGCTCAGATAAGTCACATTCAGAGAATCGATAGCTCTGCCCAGCCATGGCAATGGAGGAAAGGTGTGCGCTGGTTCCCAGCAGTGAGATGGGTCAAAAGGATGGTTGAGCTGCGTCAGCCTTTAGACATTCCCTGCAGGATTTGGCCTTGAGCCTTGCTGCTAGGGCACTGGTGCTCTCACTGGCGTGGGTAAGATGGATGCCATTCCCACAGCTGTGCCACAGCCATAGGGAAGTCAGGGACAAGACCTGGAGGGTATTGAACTTCATGGTTCCCAGCTAGATAGATGAGATGAAGCACCTATGCACCTTAATTAATCTGAGGCTAAACCGCATGTGTGAGATGAGGCTGGGAAGGCAGGATGGATGCAGACGAAGGGATTGCTCTGCAGGTGGAGCGCAGTCACCTCTCTGGGATTTCAGAGCTCACAGAGATGCTGCCAGCAGGTAGGACACTCAGAACGTGTCCCTCCTGACTGGTGTCACACAGTTTTGGTTGGTATTGACATGTCACCTTAGCATGGGACATCTGTGCAGTGCTTGGTGCTCCTGAACATAGTGCAGGAAGGGTGTTGAGGTCTCACCGAGAGGGAAGGCTGGAGTTAATTGGAGGTAGGAAAGTAAACCTTGATAGCAGTGGAGTGGCACACAGGGTGGCTAATGCCCCAGTGCGAGGAGGCTGACATCAGCTGCACAGGGAGGGGAGCCAGGAAAGGAAATAGTTTTAAAGTTGGCAATTATGCTGAGCACAGAAGGCTGTGGACAGCCTGACATCACAGGCCTGGGGACAAGGGTCAGCAATGACTTCCCACAAGAACTATTCATAGGCAAATGCAGCTGTGATTCTCTTTGGCGGGGATGCTTTATTAAAAAGCACTCTGTTCAAGCGGCTGCTAAGAAAACATCCATTTGTAGGGTGGCTTTCCGTCTCAGTGGGGATGAGTACCGTCACAGCAGCAGGCCCCAAATGCAGAGGCTGATGTGTTAAGCTTTTAATCCCACACAACTGCTGGTAGAGAAGCATCCCGCCTGCTGTGCCTTTGCTGTACATGGACTTCAAACAAAGCAGATCCTCTCCCCAAAGGACGGAAGTGAGGAAAAGGCCTAGCTGTTAATAAAAGACACTCTGAAACCCATCTTCATATCACTGAAAGGTGGGCTAAAGGGTTTATGGGATACTGGCACCAGTGGCAGTAGACAGACAGACAGCAGTCCAGGTGGGAAAAGACTGCAGGATGTTCCCAGCAATCTACAGCTGGAGAAGGGAAGGGGTGGGCTGGGAGCTCGGCAATACAGTAACACCTGGAAAAAGCGAGAAGGGGAGAGCCTCAGAGAGCCCCAGAGAGCAGTGTCTGATCCGCAGATGCAATCCAGGAGCATGTGGGCAGGGGTGTAGGAGGACTTGGCTCTTGTGACAGGGAAGTTCTTCTCTTTGTGTGAAGGTATAGCTGTGCCTCATCCTGCTTCGCTGCCCGCATTTCCCAGGCATGTACTTTCTGGGTCTGTCTGCTGAAACTCCTGATCCTGCCTCCCTCCCCTGAAAAATGCCTTCAGATCTGTTCAGGGCAAAAAGAGTGCTACCTACTCAGCGGCTGAGGAGCAGAAGAGACTGGGGTCTGCCTGGCTCAGATCTTTCCAAGTCCCAGGGGGGCAAAGAGCAATTTCCCCTGGTTTTACAGAAGGACAGACCTTGCTCTGGTCTTTTCTGCCCACTTGCTTCAGCCTATGAGGGAATTCATACAAAGCAGGATTGGGTTAAAGCTGTTTTGGTTTTTTTTCTGAGCTCTGCAATGTTGTCCTGCAATGACATTTGCCCTAGCAAGGAGTTATTTTCTCTGTGTCTGAATGTTGATAAACCAAATACCTGTTCCTCTGTCTTTGTTCTCTGGTTCCTTAATCAGAGGTGCCTAGATCTTAACCAAAATGTAGGCAAACAGCCCCTCCAAGGAGAGAAATCTGGCTGTGTGCGAGTCTGGAGGGGAGCTAGGAATAAACCTCAGTATTTCCAAGTCATTAACGAACAATGTCTCTGGGCTTCTCCATCTTCTATAGCCAAGAGGCAGGGACCAGATCTTGAGAGAGAGAACTCCAGAAAAGGAAACTTCTGGCTAAACCAGTGACAAAAATGTTTTGCAGCCACAATAACACACCTTGAGACACAGGTGAGGGCAGGAGACTTGCAAGAAAGGGGGAATTTCCTTTCCATGCCCCAGAGAAATCCATTCATTTGACCAGCAGGATTTGTGAATGAGCCACTCTAGCCCCACGGCTTAAGGGAGCCTCAGCACTTTTGTTTCAGTATTAGACCAGCTGGAGGGATGTCTCCACTGAGAATATGTGCAATAACAAAATCATTACTCTACCTAATTATGCTTGCTAATGTGCACTTATGGCCAGGAGACCTATTCCAGATTAGTGAATTTGGTGAATTTATTAGAGAGAAAGCAGCAGAACAGGATTAGAAATCCCAAAGGTACGATGTTACATAATGCACAGCACTCATTTATTTTGACAAACTCAGTTTAGTTTTAATTATTTATGATAATGAACTGAAATGCCTTCTCTAGGCTGTTTTGTGTAAGTAATGGAGGCTTCCTGAAGTACACCACATGCATCTGCTATTCAGCATTTCCTCAGGAGTTGGACAAGAGACGGAAGATGGGGGGAAGGGCAAAGGGACGTCACTAATTCCCAGATGCTAAAAATACCCACAGCAGTGCCAGAGAAACGTGCTGCCAGATTGTAGGGTATCATCTGCTACTTGCTCCGCATGCTTGGAATACTTCACTGCAGACAAATGGTGGGCTATGAAAGACCCTGCAACAGCCAAAGCCACGCCATCATGTATCACTTGTGGCTCCCACAATTTACCTAAGTAAATCATGGGTTTGACTCCTTATGTTTGTCTAGGTTGTTTCTTGCCACAAAGTCAACACTTGTTCTCTCTAATGATCCTTGGTCCATTGTGTCCTGTCCCTTAGGCCCTGATGAGGACTGTGTGGCACTACTGCATCATTGCGGTGCCACTGGTGTTTGCCTTCAGCACGCTGGGCACCATCACCGACAGCATCCTCACCAAGGCTGTCCCCTCCTCTGATACTGGTAAGGCTAATCCAAAATAATCAGACCGGTCTTTTCTTGTTTTTTGAGTCCATCAGATGCTTCCTAGCTCACACTACCAATATCAAGCGCTAGGGCACATTCATGACCAATGCCTAATTCCCCAGCAGATCTGGCTTGGCAGTTGTATGCACTGGGTGTCAGCAGAGCAGCTGAATGGGGACCACTGGTGTTAATACAGGATGAGCTTGAACAACATCGCACCCCAGTGCTCCTGGTCCTGTGCTGCCTGCTGACATCCATAGAGGTAGGTGTTGTAAAGGAAGGCTTTCCCACCCAAATTCTGCTCTCCATGGGAAGCCAAGGTATGTTAGAAAAAAAAAACAAAAACAAACAAAAAACAAACAAACAAAAAAAAAAAAACAAAAAAAAAAAACAAAAAAAAAAAGCTATGAGGATGCCTGAGAGGGCTGCTTGTTCACACCTTTTAATTTAGGGTGTCTCCAGAAGGTATTCTTGATTGCCCTTTGGAAACATGCTTTGCCCAATGCAGTAATTGCCCCCTCTTCTACATTTTGGCCATCTTTCAGTCAGAGTTACTGTATTTACCTGTACAAGCAGGCTGAAATGCAGTGGTAGACACACAAATCTTCATACCTGTGTTTTTAGTTCTGACAGTGAAGGAAATATGCCTATATTATTGTCATGAGAGCCTTGCTGAGTTTGTCCCAGGATGGAGCTTGGTTAACCTGGTTTGATGTCTTTTGCTCAGGCTGTTTCAGTGTTTTCTCACAGAGTTGCATTCACCAGGTACCCAAGTCTCTTTGCTTTAGCTGGGCTTTTCTAGGATGCTAGGCCTGCACCCTTCATCTTCCTCAGCAGCTGTCTAAGCAAATGCTTCTGCACAGACCCGATCAAGAATGGAAGTTATAGTTTGCACAGCCCATTAGTGCAAAGTTTATAAAGCAATTTTGAGATGTTTTTGGATGAAGAGCTTTTCTGAATGTCACTTCAGTAGTTTATTTGTAGAGCTGACCACCGCATCTCCTACAAATGCTGGGAGCCTGTGATTTCCAAGTGCAATATTTCTACCTGGGAGGACCACTTAGCTCCCAGAGATGTGTGGACTGGGGGCATCTCAGGCCCTCCACTTGGCCAGGAAGAAAATATGCTGTTTCATGAGTTGGAGCAATGTTCATGTGAGGAGGGACAGCCAAGGGGGAAGGGCACCAAATGGCTTTGGGATGTAGAGCCAAACTGGAATTCATCCAGGCTCTTCTCAAAGGGGCTTTGTGAGGAAAACTGGAGCACTGCTTGGCTTTTAAAGCCCAAAGGCCTGAAGGCAAGCTTTGGTCAGAGAGGGAAATGGGCTTAGTTGACTCACCCTGCTCCCTACTTTCTTATGTTGTCAGGTCAGCCTGCATCTTGGTGGGATGGAGCGTCTGCATGGCAGGATGGCATGGCAGGATGGAGGCATCCCAAGGGGTGGTGCAGATGGTTGAGAGGGGATTGCAGGGCACTGGGAGAGCTATCCAGCACTTTTTTCTGACTGTCCTTCCTGGGCTGATGCCATGCCACGTGGTACTACAAATTCCAGTTACAGCTGGCTTGAAACTGGGCATGCTGAGGAGGGATGCTGCTGGGGGAAAACCTTGTCTCTGACACTCCTCCCTGACCTTCACCTTTCAAACTGTGCTTTCATCTTGCAGCATTTCTGAGGGAAGCGGCGTAGGATGGTTTTGTGCTTGTTCTGGACACACCGGGGCAGGGGCCAGGGTGAAGGCAGGAATGCCTGACGCAGCAGAGCTGTGAGCTGCCTCTCCGCAGCAGCTGCGGCAGTGACAGTGTGGGTGTCCTGCAGTGAAATGCAGCTATTAAAATGCTTGCTATCCCTCCTCTGGCTGTGGGTGACACCCCACAACGCCTGCTCCACCCATGCAGCAGCTGAAAGGCTGTTCCTGCCTATGCGAGCCCGCGACCGGCTCTGCACAGTGAGCATTTTGGTGGCGCATTAGAAATCCCTGCTTTTCTAACAGCTTGGAAATATGGATTTATGAAAAAGCCTCACTGTCGCAGCATCAAAAACCTGAATGCTAGCTTGCAACAACTTCTAGTTAAAGCAAGGAAATCCAAGTTGAGAATTTGCCTTTGGAAACATCACTTTTGAGACTTTCTCCTGTCTTTTCCTGATGTTTTTGATAGCCTTGGACTGGTAGAGCTTCTAAAGATTTTTCTTTGGGCCAGGGTGAGGCTTTCTGAGGCTGAGCTCAGTTGTCCACCTCATCACAAGGCTGGAGCGGATGGGGCATTGCAGAAGGATAACCTGTCCGTCCTTGCTAGACACTGAGTCACCCACCCTGGCCTTTTAAATAGGTGTCTCAGAAAGGCAACACTGGGATGCAGGATGGCACCATCCCTCGCTTCCACCATCCTGCTTTTAGGTCTGATCCAAGGTCACTTCCTATCAATGCTGATGAGTTTGCCACTTACTCTTTGCCTATGGCTGGGGCTTTGCATTGAAGCAAAGATAGCGAAAATGATTTCATTCATTTCCCTTTGATATTATTTTTTTCCCCTCTCCTCATCTTCAAAGGCAGGAAGGGAACATTATGCCCCACACACACGTGTTGTTCAGCTGGGCATGTGAGCTGGTGGGATGGCAGCCCTGAACCCAGGGGGGCTTGCGTCTGCACAAGCACCCCTTGTCAACCCCAGTCCCTCCCCAAGAATGGAGGTCTTGTTTCTGCACAGACTCCCCCACCCTCGGGGGAGGGAGGAAGCCCAGCAGAGCCTCCCTGCATGATGGGGCCCATGTTTCATGATTTATTTGCACATCAGATGCAAAACCTTAGGGGGAGAGCTTGCAGCCAGGCACGGCTCAGCACACTGAAACCCCCAGCTTTGCTTGGGCTTTGCTGGTTCGAAGGTGGCTACTGGTAGAGATGACCTAATCCTTAAATTAGGCCCTGTGACTGCCCCGCAGGCATGTGGCTGATCTGGGCCAGCACCATCATCTAAGCGTGGCAACAGGATGTGAGCTGGAAAGGAGGGTGAGCCAGGGCACCCAGCATAGCAGAGGGTGGGAGGAGGGACGGAGCCGCCCGGCTTCAGGAGCCGCCAGCACCCAACCCTGAAACCTTCGGGAGGAGAGGAGGGCTGGGGCAGGAGGGGAGGATGGGCTCCCAGCCGGTATGAGTCATGCCAGGTATGGGAAAAGGGGAGGAAAAAGCTGGGGAGAAAGAAAAAGGGGCACGGAAGGTGCAGAAAGTGGGATAGTCATGAGAAAGAAGGTGAGCATGTGCATTGGCAGAGCTGTACAAAACACAGGAACTTTTCTGCTGACGTGGTGACTTGTCCCAGTTAAAGGTCTTGCCTTAAATGAGATCCATAACACCTGCATCTTTGCAACAGAGCTAGGGCCACGCTGCAGAGCTGAGATTTACAATGTCCCAAAGCTCGAGGGCATCTGACACGAGGGATCTAATTTAAGCCCATTAAACAGAAATTATCTTTCTCAGCAACATGTTGGAGAAGTCCAGAGGGAGGGCCCAACCTTTTAAGAAGACAGATTTCTGCTCCAGAAAAAAAAAAAATGGAAAGGGGAAAAAAGACTCCTCAATCATAAGAGCCAGTTTGGCAATCGTATGTAGTAATTAGTTTAATTCAGATAGCTAGAGGGGGAAAAATAATTGCAAAACCTGCCCAGAAAGTTTGGTGGTTGTGGGATGGTTCCCATTGGCAAAGGGTCAAGGCGAGGTCCCACCCATTGCCTTTGTGTTCCCATGCGCGGGAGGAGCGCTCTGCAGCGCTTCCCGGGAGATTTCCCTCTCCGCGCAGCTACACCCTTGGCTCAGGCTCATTGCACAAATATTTTAAGCATGCTGATAAAAGCCCAGCAGTCGCTGGCCGGTACTACACGAGCACCTGGCTGCCTTTTCTCTCTCAGAGCTGGTGATCATTTCCCTGTGGCTACCCACATTAAATATCACACTTGACTCCACATCTTCTCACACGCAGGACAGCATCCTCCTCATCCTTCCCAGATGCTGCTGGCCTTGTGCGGCAGCAAAGCCTCAATGCATGTCTTGGTGGAAAACTGATGCTAACAGTCTAAATAATTGTACTGATATTAAAAAAATATAATTGCAAACATAGTTTCAGAGCAGGGCACAAGTTCCTTGCATATGCTGACAACTTGCCCTTCCTCCTGGTGCTGGGGACTAATGATTTTCTGGCTGGTTGGGTATTTTCTGCTCCCCTGACTGTGATAGGTGTCCTGCATGAAGACTGCATGGTGAAGACCACACTGAGTGTGTGGGGGCCAGTTTTGCGTTCCATGGGATGACCTGGCCATCTGTCTGTGTGTGGAAAAAAACCTTCCTTTGGCAAACTAGAGGTGCTTCCCCATCAACTGGGTTCCTGTTAAGGATGCAAATGGAGAGCTGCAAGAAGGGGGAACCAGACCAGCCAGACGAAGGGCTCGCATTTCCATCCAAATGGAAATATCCGTTCTTTTTGCAAAGCTGGGGGGGAGGAGGAGTATTTCAAGGGGGGTTTCAGTCTTTATCTGTGGTTTTATTTATTTATTCTTAAATACCTAGTTAGACCTAAGCTTCTCACAACTGCTAAGCCCTCAAGAGCTGTTCTGTCTTACACTAGAGAATAACTGGCAATAGCAGCTTGGGCAGAACAGGGCGCTCTAGGGTATTAGGCTACTGGAAGAATCTGTGTGATTTGCTTGGAAGTCTCAACCACAACCCTAGAAATTACCTGTCCATCCCTAAACCTATGCAGTAGTTACCAGTCCTGCTGGGTGCAAGGTTCAAAAGCATCTTCTGGAGCTAAAGGCATCCTTGGGTCCTGGTGAAGGCAGCAGTAAGTACTGGCTTGCCTTTTGGGCAGTGTTACAGTTGTCTGGAATGCTCAGTAAGGAGCTGACCTGGCTCATGGTGGAAACTAGTCCCCATGCCTCCTGGAATCCTTAGCCTTAACAAACCCAATTGGACCTCTGTAAATTAATGTAAGATTCGCTACTACTGCAGGAGAGCACCATCAGGGATGAAGGGGATCCTGCACGCTCTTCTCCACTTCTCCATCCCAAGACTTGCTCTCACCCTAACATCTGTGTGTCTCTGCCATCTCTCCTAGGTACCATGCTTGGGATTTGTGCCTCAGTGCAACCCTTGACCAGGACAGTGGGCCCAACCATCGGTGGAGTTTTATACAAACATTTTGGCGTCTCCTCCTTTGGCTATTTACAGCTAATTGTTAATATAGGTTTATTTGTTTACCTCTTGAAGAGTAATATCCCACTGGCAGAGATGAAAAACCAATAACACAATTGCAGAAAAGTAACTCCCTTTTTCCACAGAAATAAAGATGTCTTGAGTTTTATTTTTGATTCCACATACCTGGAATAAACTCACTTGAACAATACCTTCATTTCATCAGCATTTGCTTTTAGAGTAAGGGACAGATGGGTTTGAGAAGGCCTTAAAGCCATGCTGGAGTAACTGGTAGCCATGGGACCTTGGGAGCTATCAGGTTCCTCCCTCAGTGGCCATCATTGCAGTCAATAGCTCTAGATCCTAAGCTGTTGTCAGTCAGCATTCCTGCTTGGATTCACAGAAACTAAGGGGATTAGGAGCCAGTGCCTCTGCTCTGGTTTGGCCTTCTATTTCACCCCCTGCAATGGTACCAAGGAAAGTCAGGAGTATAATACATCTCCGTTTGAGTGTCATTTTGCTGCATTAAATGCACATCTGGCATTCTAGTGCTAGAGGGGATCAAGGCCAAAGGTTTTCAAATGCTGTGGGCAATGATTTGCTACATCCACAGCTCAATCATGTGCAACCCTGCCTCTGCAGGAGCCCAGCAGGGTATGCAAGGAGATGCAAAGCCCTGATGGAGCATGCTACAGTGCCAGTCTCTCTGCTGCTTCCGGAAACGGAAGCCAACCCTCCTTCTAGGTTTTTTTTCCTTGTTACCTATACTGAGTCTCCTTTGCTCTTACTACAGGCTGTTTGTAATTACAGACTTTGCAACTTCCTCCAGTACAAAGTCTCCTGCAAGAATTGTACTGATCTTGGGAGGGGGAAATTACCTGACTGAGACTACCAAATTTGGAGCATTAGCAGCAAGTACTTTGCCTGCTAAGCTTGTAGTCCTTACTGCAAGAGCAGAGTCATGTGCTGCAGTGTTGCTCCCAAGGAAGCCCAGGTTACTTAGTAATAGTTGAGCCTCACAAGATAAAACTTCAGTGCTTTTATCCAGAAAATTAGCTGCTTTTTTTTTTTTCCTCCAAGCTTCTTGGTCCAGGTGCTATAGGAAAAAAAAAAGACCATCACCTCCATTCTTCCCAGTCATCCTGTAGAAATTTAACTCAATCTAAAGACTGAAGAGGTAGAGGAAGAGGACAGAGCAAGGCATTCAGCTTGCTTTGCTGCTAAGCTAAGGAATCCCATAGATTGTCAGCAGTGTTATTCCAAAATAAAGAATCCAGTTTCCTGCCTTAGCACAGCACTAAGCTACAGGGGCCAGGGGAAGGACAGAGGGCATTAGGAAAGAGCAGCATTTTACTGTTGCAGGGAGTTCTTGCACCTTCTCTAGCCACCATTACCCAATTATATGGGAAAGCACTTCGAAAGGAGCACTTACCCAAGCTGTGGTAAGCTTTCTTATTTCCACCACTGACCAGAATCGGACCTCAACACACTTTCTGTCCCTGCTCAAGGTTTTATGAGGTCAAACGCAAATAGGCTATCTGGGCTTTCTCCACCTCCCACTGCCCAGTCCAGGGCACCAAGAAGCTGAGCTTACCCACTCTTTTAAAGCCACCACACCACTGTCCACTCCACAAATAAATATACATCAACAAAAGTTACTACAGCCCAGAGTACAGTAATAAAAAGTGAACATTTCAAGTAATTTATTCAGAATGGACATATTAATGCAAAAGCAATATTAAGACCAGTAACTGCTGAAATACATTCTTCAAAATAAATACAAATATAGATACTACAAATAATTTAAATTGCGTTTAACACCATCAGTCAGTGTTGAATCTTCCTCATGTCTCATAAATAGAAGATAATCGTTCACAAAGTCGTGCCACTTAAAACACGTGGACACTTTGCTAGAAGTCCTTTATGAAAGTCTTTGGTTTTTCTTTAAATGCATCTCGGGCAAAGCTCAGGGCTCTTTGCTCGGCAGCCTCAACAGGCTTGGAGAAAACCAAGCTGCTTCCAGCTCACTTCTTCGCTTTCCTTCATTGGTACCCTGTCCCATTTCAGTCCAAGACACTTGATCTGGTTTATCATCCAGTGGTATGCTCTAAAGGCAACAAGAGAAAGCAGGTTAGTTAAACAGACAGGATAAAAAAAAAAAAAAAAAAAAAAACAACCACAAAGAAGAGGGGCTTTAAAGGAAGAGTAAGTGGTCAGCATTAACTTTTGCAGATACCGTATTTTTAGGTAATTCTGCCAGGAAAGCACTGCCAGCTGCCATTTCTTACCCCCCACCATCCCCATAGCCGTACTTCTCAGTGCCCCGCATGAGGCCAGCTCCCACCAGAAATTCCCAGCAATGCATCGGGAGTGGGATGTGAGCAAGCCCCGCAGCCAGGCAGCACGGCCCGGTTTCGGAGTGAGGCAGGGCACCTCCGCGGGTCGGCGGCAGCTCCGGCTCGAAGATGAGGTGAGCGGTGCGGGCGGAATGAAGTCCCCACGGCCGGAGCAGGTGTGTGAAGGGGATGGGGCAGCAATTCATTTAACAAATAAATCAAACGAGGAGAGCGGCAGCACCGCGCTGGGGCTCACCTCGGGGCCGGGCCGGCCGGGGCGGGCGGCGGCGGCTCAGGGCGCCCGGGCCAGCCGCCGTTCCTGGGCACCCGCCGCCTGCTCCATCTCCTGGCGGCTCTTGAAGTCCTGGATGGCCCGCTTGTTCTGGAAGTCGATGAGGGCCATGGTGATTGAGGCGTTCCAGCAGCTTTGGTCCGGGCACCGAAAGTCAATCTCCTTGCGGTCCTTAGTAACGATGGTGAAGTAGATGTACTTGCCCGTGCGCTCCACGCAGTCCACCTTGAGGATGGAGCCGAAGCCCAGCTCCTTGCCCTTGGCCCGCTTGTGTCCGTCGGGGAAGAGGCTGAGGCTGTCCTTGGTTAGCACCACCAGCTTCTTCTTCCACAACTGGAAAAGGCTGTCGCTCCGCTTCTCCAGCTCGCCCTCGCGGATCACCTCGGCTTGCATCTTCATCCTCTCGCTCCGGTGGCTCAGGCTCCTCTCCGGCTCCTGCTGCAGCTCCGGCTCAAGCGGCGATGACCAAGCCTCGCCGCGACGGGAACAATTTATTGCAGTGAATCAGCGCTGGGCGCCTTCCGGTGCCTCCCCCAGGGAGCCCGGCTCACCGCCCCCTGGCCGCCCCGCCTCCCGCCCCCCCCCCTCCCCCGCCGCCCTGCCCGCCCGCCGGAGGCTGTCGGCTGGGGCAGCGGGGGTCCCCGGGACCGAAGGGGAGGGCGCTGAGTGCCCTGGCTCTGCCCTCCTCCGTTTCCTCTGCCCAGCAGGGATCGAGCCAGTGTGACCTGATGCACCCCCATCTTGCCCCTCTAACATTCCCTGCCGCTTCTCAGGTCCACACTGGGTTACATGATGCTCCCAAAACTTGTGGTCCTGGACCTGGGCATCTCTGCCCCATTGGGCCTGCACTGGCACCATCTTTACCTGGCACTAAGGGGTCCATGCCCCACATGTGGTGGGCCAGTGCCACCTCCCATGGTCATTTGACTTAAGCCAGTCATGCCAAGAGGCTCAGCCAGGACCTGGCCAAGCCTACCAACTTCATTTGAGGCCCTACATCCAGGCAGCTCTGACCTTCCACCACCACCATCATCAGCCTTCCCTGAGTCCTTTCCTTGGGGCACCCCACTTCTCCAGTTTTGCATTAACACTGCTCCCCCTTACCTTTTTTGTTTTCCCTTGCAATCACTGGGTTTATCCCATCTTCTTTTCCCCAGCTCACTCCCTCCTCCCAGAAAGACACCACAGTTCATTATGGTCTGGCTAGTGCCCAGTAGCATGGGGAAGTCAGTAAAGGCTGTGATGGTAGGAGGTGATATTTAAGAAGCATGTGCAAGCCTGAAGCCTCTTCCTCTTGTACACCATTCATTTTGTCACCCTTTTACAATAGTTGACACAAGGCTGATCCAGCTTCCGAACCGCTGCCTTGATGCTGCTGCTGAGGGCAGGGCTGCCCTGAATGAACTTACTCATGCTGTTTCTAAAGCAGTATTTGCTCAGCTACACACTTTGTGCAGCATCACCCTTTGGACTTTGAGCCCTATTCACCTCCATCATTTTTCTTGAATGACCAACACTGCTATAGGTGTTTGCAAGCCAAACACCAGAGGTGAGCTTACAAAGCGAGGCCTGGCCCCTTTGAAGAGCTTGGCAGTGTTACCAGGGACTTCAGCAGGATCAGAAACTCATTCCCGGGGACAAATCAGAGCTAGAGCCAAACTCGTTTCCGCTGCAAATCACTCAGCAGCTGGAGCATACGGCTGCGCTTTGATAACTCACAGCAGAGTGCACATATGTGGGGAGGGCCAGAACAAAGGGGGAGCTGAGCAATGCTCCCAGGATTGACAAATGAGGTGGGAATGGTTTGGCTGAGCTTCTCAGGGTGGGATGGGCTGGGATCACTCCGGGAAGACCATGCTGGCCATCACTGCTCGTGGGGTGAGGGAGCGGCTGTAGACCATATATGTAGCACAGGAAGAGCTGCAGGCTTTTCCTTAAAAGTCAGCACTGTAGTTCACTTTTTAGTGTGGTTTAAGCTTGTTTCAGGGAAGAGAACTAACCAGATTGACTTAAAATTAGGCTGCACATCTCCATTTTCTGGACAATATTATGATCTGCCTTGTAAAACAAGTCCCTGCCCAAAAGGTGCCACAAGAATAAGGGAGTAGGAGCCGGCCAAGGGCAGAGATGGATCGTACACAGAAGTCAGACGATATTTTTAATTGGTCTCCAAAATACAACAAGGAATAGTCTTTGTGCACAGGAAATGGGACACCACTTCAAAAAGAGCAAAAAAAAAAACAAGGCAGCAAGTCAGGAGCATAGAAGGAACATCTGGAGGAAGGCTCCCGGTGTGGAAAGGCTGCAGGACTTGGCATGTTTGTACACACCTTGCTTCAAAAGGTCCAGTAAAAAAAACTGAATTTGCTTTTAAATGAAACTCCCATCTGTGGATGCAGGGTCAGCAGCCCACTTTGGTCTCTGTCTTTCTGCTTTTGCTTTCATCTGAGTGATTTTTCTTATGCATTTATCCATCATTTTCAAAAGTTCAAAGCCTCCCGCAGTTGTCACCGCAGTCACCTTGTCTTAGCACCACTCCAAAACGGCTAGAAAAATAAAAGTTTATTAGGAAAAAAAACCATGAAAAAATTGCTCACACTGTAGAAAAAGGTAGGTTCTTGCAGAACTGGGACACTGGCTTCCAATGTATGCCCCCTGTAGGAAAGCTCCACTTTTTTACATAGCATGGGCTTGTTAAGTGGACAAACCACATGAAAGAAAAATTCAATGTGTTGAAATACTATCATTTTAGGTCTCTAGCATTGCAACAGCGCAAAAATTCCATAAAGTAGGCTTTAAAGCCTATTTACCAGAGAGGAAGTCACAGTGACTCTAACTGAACTGAAAGTGGTATCATGGGCAGTCTCCTATGGGAACATGTCTTGGGAAAGACTGGAGAGCTTCAAGGAGCTTGTGCAATTTGAGCTGGGAAACATGTGGCAATTACTTACAAGTAGCACAGCCCCAGTCCTAGTGGATGCCGTGGTAGCTGGTTGGTACTGTTACAAGTATACAGCAATAGCTTTGCTTGGAAAAAGGAAAAAATATGGCTGATGCTTTATTTTTTAAATGATAAGGGTTGATAACTTAGGTGAGGAGCTGACAGCAGAGTGCTAATTTCATCTCCAGTGCACCTGGGGAGAGGGATAAGAGATGCAGTGCAGCCCTGCACCATATCCTGACATGGAAGCTTTTGACAATCATGGGCCAAGTGTCACTGGGTGGTCTGAGTGTAGGTAGTGAATGGCAGTTAAGGGCCATGACCCAGCTTTAGCTAATAGGAGCTCTGGGTGATTGCAGTTCAGGTGACTGCTGCTGTCTCTGCCCAGACTGGGGCTAGTGGCTCAGAGAAACCTGTTGCTGCCTTTAGTTCAGCTTTAGTTCGGTTTACCTGTGTTACCAGCTTAGCAGCAAGAGCAAGTGATGTTTTTAACTTGAAATACCCACATCATCATGCCTGTGGTGGCACTAAAAAAGGTCAGTCAGCACCAGCCCTTCATTACCTACCAAATACAGGTTTGCAGGAATTTGAAAATTTAGGAATTTTTCTCTCTTCTTAGAAAGGGAGTGGAGGGGAAATGACGCAATGGGGAGTGTAGGGCGAGGATATAGGAAATACACTAACATTCATACACTGGACCCTCATCCCATGTGGCTGTCTCCCCCTTCCCACACTCCTCAGGGATGCTGGTACCACACTCTGCTTCCCCCCAAAGCAATTTCTGTTCAAGTAAGGGCATTTTTAAAAGTCTGTGTGGCAATCTGGCATGTTAGAGGGACTCATCCCTCTCCCAGGTGAAGGGAATAACGTTAGGGTCACTGTGGGGGGATGCTTGTATTTGTGTGTGTTGTGTACAGGGATTCTTTTATGGGTGTGGGATGAGGTGGCCACACACAACCTTGATAGACGGGCTGGTGGTGCCAGCTTTTGTAGGCTGGGTCACTGGCTCTGCCATGGCACATGCCTCTTCAATGCGTGCCTGCTCCAGAGAAGGATTTGATCATCATTTCAGAGTCTGAGCCGTCATCTAGATTGCTGCTGGCAACATCGGGTTGCCTTAGCTACGTGAGTCATGGTAACATAGCACAGCAGCCACACACGTGCTGCCAGGAGGAGCCGTTGGTCTGACTGAGGTCAAGGCTGCAGATGGGTTGGGCTCACACAAAGGAAACATGGAAAAAAAAGGTGTTTGGGCGATTCACCTCCTCTGCAGCATTCCCCACATGCCATCAGCAGGAACTGCTAGCTTTCCTACAGGATTTGGCAGTACATTTAGCCTGCCCAGGTCTCTGGCTGGCCGCAGCATTGCGTCTTCCTCTGAAAAGATGTCGGAGATCATGCTGCAGCTATCAGCCATTGTAGGGTACCAACATTCCTGCTGTCACCATGTTTTTATTCCCATTGTTGCTCTCTAACTCCAGAGATGTGCATCTTCTCTCTCAGGGGTCTGTCCCTGGAGAGAGACCCTTAATTTCGCTGGCATTATACTGGCATGTTCAGTAGCAGAGAAAAGTGGATGCTCAAGGCCATGGAGCTTCTTTTATTGTATTGACTTAAATATGACATTTGTGAAGAAAAATCTGGTTTACAGGATTGGCATTGTAATCCTGCCATCTGAAGTTGGTTTGTAACAGAAACATATGCTTTTACATTGTAAATTGCTGGCCTCTAAGTTTATATGAGGGTATTGCTGTATACATAGGCATGTATAGCTAGAGCTCAGCGTAGGGACCACTGGGTCTCCTGGAAAATCCGTTCTGAAAACCCACCTAAATAGCCATAAGTGTGTGGGTTGCTACTGTGGAAAGGTTATGAGGAGCAGTGTTTTATTCACACTTTTCATATATTTTTTTGCATTTTCAGACTCCTTAAAAAGTTGCTTTTTTTTTTTTTTTCCTATTAGACTACTCCAGAATATCTCTGGGAACTTTTTGGTTATAGTTCCTTATTATTCTCCTCTTTCAGAAATGTCCTGGGAGGAACTTGTGCCACTGGGTCACCCCGAAAGCTATGGTCAAGTGGTGGGTGCCAGTCCCCCTGCAGGCAGGACCTCCTGCAGGGATGTGGACCACATCAGTGGCAACTGCCCAAGATGGAGCCACCCTGTGGAGGGGCTCAGTCTCGCTTTGGGGGTGTTCTGATCTTTCCATGAGCACAAAGGGAGCTCAGGTAATCACTCGAAGATGGCTAAGTTCAGGTGAAGAAGCCCTTCTCGTAGGCATAGTTCACTTAGAACTGTCAAAGCCAGGGAGATGAAGGCCACCAAGGTTGTTTGTTTGATGATTACAGCAAATGAAACACAGCAAGGCTGGAGCTTTTGGGTTAATTTAAACAAGGGAAGCAGAGGAAGCATCTTTGCTCTATCTGTGAGAATTTTTACTGTAGCATACGTAAGCCATGCATTAATCAGCAATATCACGTAGCACTGCTTTCTCAATTTACTAATATTTATCTGACTAAGGCTCTTTTTTTCCTAAGCAGCTTGAAATGTCTCATCCCACTGACTCAGTGTGTTACCATTACATGTTGTAAACTGCTGAAGACAGTCATGGAGCAGATGTGAGGGGCTGGGGAAAAAAAGATGTAATTTCCAGTAAGCCAGTCCTTGGTTGTGCTCTGAAGGAGACAGCCAAATAAGGGTGGGTGTGTGCCAGCTCAAGCCTGCCTAGGAGGGCTTCAGGCACTTCAGTTCAATACTGGGATTAAAAAATGGAGAGGGGGAGCCTGTCCTCTGTCTCTCTCCAGCAGCTTGGGCATGACCATGTGTGTCGTATGTTCCCCACTCTTGGACACTGCATAGCGGCTTAGTCTGGGTACCAAAAAAATAAACCAACAACAACAAAAAAAAAGAGACTTGTGTAATCTGGTCTGGTCCTTCACCTAATACATGTATTTTTGAGCCTCTTGACCCAATTTCAAGCCCATATGGCAGGATTACAACAGGTGGAAAGTTGCTAAAAGGTCCGTGTGTAGCTAGGCACAGTTCCCCGCTCGGAAGTCTTGGAGACACCCAGATGTATCCTTACAGGGGCAAGGAGGGTATTGACCCAACAAACTGGGTTTGATTCAGGGCTTCTGTCTGAATGCTGGCAGACCTGCATATAGCCTGTTCTCAGGATCACCTTCACAAAACATCTTGCTGAGCATCACAGGAGGAACCACGAATGCCTTGAGACTTATGTCAGCGGAGAGAAGAAAGCCCTATCTTGTGGCTGCCGTGGGACCCATGGTGACTCAGTACTTCCCTCTCAATAAGATTTCTGCTGAGAGCATGGGAAAACCAGCAGCTTGCCAAGTGCTACCCTGAATTATGTGGTTATTTACTGGTCCCTTTGAACACCATCAACATTTTTTCACGTCTAATGACCTCAGGACATGGCTTAGGCTACAGCTGATGATTTTTAAATGATTGGACATTCCCCCTCCAAAGTGCTCAATTTCCCAAACCAAGTCTGTTGGGATAAATATTTGGGATTTTTATTTTGCAGCAGCAATAATAAATGCCTGAGACCTCAGCCCGGACTGATGCTCATGCGCTCTTTGCATGTGAAGTCTCCGGTGATTACAACTCATGCCATTCAGCCTGACATCGCCTGCCTGTTACCGGCCAGCCTTTTATTACTGTGATGTGCTACAGCAATAACATTTACCAGAGATTATGGAGGGCCAGGCCTTGTAGTAACATGATGACACCACACATCAAAATGAAGGTCACCGCTCCAGATAACCTGCCCTTTTGAAATCTGTGCAGATCAGTGAAGTGGCTTTTAACCAACTTTTTCCTACTTTCATCTATGAGGGGGCAAACAGGACATACAAAGCAGGATATCCTGCATCACAATCAGGTGCATCACTGGATTGTGCTGCCTGGCGTCAGCATGGTACGTGTCCTGGTGTTCCGTCCTGGCTGTCCTGTAGGCAGATGATTGAGCTCTCTCCTTGGCACATCCTCCTGCTTTTTGCCTTGCTTTATTTTTGAATTCACAGTGTGTAACTTTACGAGTAAACACTGAAAGGCGTTGCAGGACCACCTAACCACAACATCAGCAAACTTGAGGGAGCTGGGGGAGAAGATGAGGTCATAGTGCTGTCCAGACTTGGAATGTTTCCTGTCTCTGGGTGGGCTGGACAGCTGTCACAAACAAAACCCTTCAGGGCATCATTCCCAGCAGTGGCCAGGGCCAGGCTGTGGGGAGGAGATGGAGGAGGAAGAACATCCTTTCCCTCCTGGACAGCTGGCATGCATGGCAGGACATGTGGCAGCATTGATGTCATGTTTCACATCACCATCCTTTGGCCACCAGATTTTCTTTCTGAAGCTGGAACGCTGCATCATACAGGTGTGGAGGGAAGAAGATTTTGGTGCCAGCTGTCCTCTCCCAAGGCCTTCCACCTCCTTGTCAGTGTTCCCACTGCTGTGACCTTTGTCTGCTACCATTACCCTGCTGCTCCCCACTATAAACCCACACCGCAGCCAGCAGGACCTGAGGATGCCACATTGCCTTGCAGGCAGTGCCTGGAAGGCTGGGTGGAAACGGGCGTCTGATAAGGTGGATTAAAAACTAGAACTAGCCTCCATGCATCAGCTTCAGGTACTCCAATGAAATCTCAAAACCATGAAAGAGAAAAAGAAAAACTTCTAGAACTATGGGATCAAAAGGAGAAGGGGAATCAGCAGTGTGTATTTTCCAGTTTTGATTTACTTTCCCACATCTAATTTGTCACTGACTTATTTCCCCACTCCAATCACCAAATAAAGGGGCATGAGTTCAATATGGAGTTGAACTCATCAAGGGAGTGAGTTCAACAGCCATGAGCTGTAGAATTTGGTGTGTATAAACTCTAGGTGCCACCCAATCTGTGCCTGTCCTTTGCCTTTTGAGTCATACAGCGGGGGATAGCGGCAGCCCACTTGCTCTGCAGTGCCTGAGTTAATGTTTGCTTATGGGACTAGCATGTAAGAGCCAAACTTTCTTTTTCTCCTGACGGTTACTCAGCCCGTCTCATGTTCAGTCACCCAGCCCCACCTCAGCAAACATTTGCAATAAGTAGCTCAGGGCATGTCCCAGCCCTGGGTCCTGGGGCCAAGCCCAGCTGTGCTGCCATAAGGCGGAATGGGCTGAGGGCTGGGGCTGGGGCAAGCAGCCAGTGCCAGTGATGCCGTTATTCTCTTCCTGACAGTCCCTGTGCTGTTTGGCTGAACCAGGAGGTGGGAAAGGGAAATCCTAGTCATAAGAAGCTGAGGATCTGTTTTTTTCTGCCCTGTTAAAGAAGCCACAGTTTGGTGGCGGGGAGAAATGGGTTTGCAGAAATCTCTGTGTGTTTTGTGAAGAGAGCAAAAGCCCACACTTTGGAGATGGGCATGAGCCTACTGGCCCAGTGGCCTGGTGGCCTAGGGGCAGCCAGTGCCACTGGACGCACCAGTGATGTCATCCTTTAAGAGTGGAAAAAAAGATGAAGTGAGAAAGTTTGTGATAAAGCAGGGAGGCAGTCAAGGGGAGGAAATGAGGGCACCTGGCACATAACCTCGGCCAGGCTCAGCTCCCCAGGGATAAGCCAAAAATAGACCTCCCTAGAACCAGGGCAGGCATAGCACAGGTTAAAATCCCTGTGCAATGAGCAGGGAGAGGAAGCAGCCATGAACATGCACATGGGATCGGGGGACAGAGATGTACTGCTTGGCGGAGGCTATTCCACAGCTCTACTGGGGGCAGCTTTGTCCCCCTTTCCTGGGGGTTTCTCTGGGAAACTGACACCCACACTTTCCCCTTCCACCAGCTCAGTGAGACTCCAGGCCAGTGCCTGGTACAGCTGTGGGAGGAGCTGAAAACACAGGAATGCTCCTAATGCTGTATAAGCCTCTAAGCTACTAGCTTAAAATACAGAAACCCCCTTATCATGACGTAATTGCTGAGTGCTCGTTGGGCCGAGTGTCATAAAAGAGTAGCTATGAACTGGTGTCCTTTTGAAGAGGGATCCCTTATGCGAGCAAAGACAGTTAACACTGACTGGCATTTACCGCCCTGGCATGGGTTTATCTGACCTTTTCTAGAAGTGTTGTAGCCAGAAGGGTTGGTACAGCAGGAATAAAACACTCTCAATTCCTTGCTTCCTCAATCTATATATTGACTATTGGATATTCAAAGTACTGAATCCTGCTGGCCAGACAGCCTTGGGAGCCAGGAAATAACCTCCAAATGGAGCAAAATGAGTTAAATGCCTTGGCAGGCGGCCGGGATGACTAAGTCATTCTTCCAGTCTTACTGGGGCAGGAGTCAAAGTCACAGGGCTGGACTCATTCCCCATAACTGGAAACCCTCAGCCAGAACTGCAAGATCTGGGATTACAGCAAAAGCTGTGGTGGGCTTCAAGCAGCCAGAAGGGCCATGGGCAGGGCAGCTTCAGAAGGCAGATGCACATCTGTGAGTGTGTGTGCTTTGTAAAAATGAAACCAATAAACAGAAATAGCAAATTACTCACTTGGCCAAAATAGAAGGAAATGAGGCTGGAGTTTCCAACACAGACACTGTCAGCCCAGTTTTTCTGCGAAGGTCTTCCTAAGGCCTCTTTGGGCTCACACAGCACCTCTCCATCCTTGACTTGTATTATAAGACCCTGAAATACAAAGCTACGTGAAAGCAAGAGAAATGCTTGATCTTGATGAGTCCATCTGCTTTCTTCTTTCTCCTCTTCTGGCTATGGGGGAGGGATGCTGTGGTCTCTGTTACTTGCCTGACCATTGCCAGGATCACTCATTCCTTTCCTTTCCCTTCCAGAAGGGGCTTATCTGTAGCCACTCCAGCAATGCCTGACAACAGCCAAGCACCCTGCAGAGAGCCCTTGCAGATCCTTCACCACCCACCACTTATTTAACTGCCATATTGGTGCCACTTGGCTCTCAGCACCACCAAACCCCACCATCATCATCGTCATCATCACCATAAACTGCTGGGAAATGGGCAAGGGAAGAAGAAAACTGGGGTTTTGCCCCCGGCACAACCCAGGCCAGTCCCCTGGGCAGACATCTCCCCGGCACTGGTATTTTGGCTCCCTCTGAGCACATTTCTTTGCCGCACTCTGAGCGTGCAGCTTGGCCTCTCCCTGTGGCTGATAAGAGAAGGAGCTTGACCTTTATCTTTGTTGACTCATGGCTGCTCCTGCTTCACTTGCTGTCAAGGGCCAGTTGCCTACTCCATGAGAAAGCTCATAAGTGTTGAGCTGGGGCAGGAGGAACACAACCACACCTGCATACAGAAATCCCCTTTAGCTGTAATCATTCAAACACTCACCACCCTGTGGTGCCTCACTTGCTGCCTCTGCCTGTTCCTCTCACAGCGTAAAGGAAAGGCTGTAGTGGTAGTGTCCCGGGACAGTTTGCTTTACCCTGTTCAGAACTGAATGGTGATTGCATTAGCATGATTATTAATTAAAAATAAAGATCCTCTATTATTTATAATAAAGGTCATTGCCAGGCAATGAAGGTGTTGGGTGGCCCAAGTCACTGCATCTTTCCCAATCCCCAAAAGGCATCTCTGGGTGTCCACACTGCCCCCAATTCAGGAAGGGGAACACCTGGACACGCCACCCAGCTGTGTGGCTCTGGGGACTTTGGGCATTTTCCAGCTGAGGGAAGGGAGATCTCCTGATTGGGAAGGGATGGACGGGGAGCACCCCTGGTGGGAGGATGCTCAGGAACACTCCCAAATGGGAGGTGTGGGGTGTTTTGTTGCCATAGAGGAGAAAGACCCTCCCAGTGATTCTGTGCCCACACTGTCACCACAGTGGGTAGCAGAGTGAGATACTATATTTCACCCAAGGTTTCTCATAGCCATGTGTTCTCCCAAAAGCCATTTATTTCTGTGCACACACAGGCTGTAGATGCTCAGAGACCAGCACTGTCACATGGGGTACCAAGGCAGGAGCCCAGGACTCCCTTGCTTACCCTTGGCTACACCAGCACACTGGTGGTGATGAGGATAAGGAAGGGGCTGCCCCGAGAGCAGATGCTCAGCACTGCTGACACACAGCACTCTGCTCCCCAGCCTGAAATGCAGGAGAGTGGTTTTATTTCCATTCTCCACAAGAAGTTGCTGCTAGTTATCTTGAATTGTAAATTATTTCACATCCAACAGCAATGAAAGAAAGGGAAAAAGGTCTGATCTTGTAAGAAAGCTGGCAACTGGGATGGGGACACTGTTGTCCCTGCAGGACTGCATTTCTCTAGGAGAAAACAGGTTGTGGGTCCCTGCAAAGGAGTTCCCTCTGCAAAGACAGGCTGTGATCAACAATTGCTTCAGGTGTCCAGGTTGATGAGCTTTTGTTGAGCATCTGGGACTCTGGGGGCAAAAGGGGTGGGAAGGCAGGGAGGAGACAAGTGTTTGTGTGGGGCTGTCAGGGAACCTGGATTGGGATCCCAGCCCCAACTTTCAAAGGGAGGAGGCTGCTGGCTTGGCACTGACTGATGGACACGTCCCAGCTCTTGCATGTAGCTTCCATGTGCGCATTTAAAAAAGCAGGTTTCACTTCCCTTTGGTGAAAGGCAGCCTTGTTCTTCCATGTGGCAGCCAGGGTGACTCAGCCTGCCCACACAGCAGCCTGCCCTCCACATCCAGCCCCAGGTATATTTGTCAAGCAGATGAATCAATCATTGCACAGAAAGACCTTGGACCTTGACTTCTTTCCCTTTTTTGTCCCCCCGCCCCCCCGAACTGCACTGCCTCAAGTGGCACCTGGCCAGGTGGCAGCCCTGTCTCCCTGCCTGCTCTGTGGGGCAGTGAAGCGTTGGCCACCCAGCCGGGCAGCTTAGGGGTCACATGGGTGCCTGCCCCTGAAAGCCAAGGTAAGCCCAGCAGTGCTGGCCAGGGATGGAGGAAACGCTGTGGGCACAGCGCAGCCACAAAGCCACTGGGTGCTTTTCTTAATAATTCTTTTATCTCTGTCAGGAGGAAGTCATAAAGTGATTACATTTCATTGAAACACGAGGAGGAAGAACATCCCAGCACAGAGGACCAAGCTAGGGCCAAATCTCTGGCCTCCTGGCTGCCAGAGAGAGCAATAAAACATAAAGGCACTGTGGGACTAAGCCAGCAGTTCATCCCCAATTATCACCATTTCCCAAGGGAGATTTCTACCACATGCCTCCGGTTTTCCCTCTCTGGTCACTCGTTAGGACAGACAGGCAATGTGGTGCCTACAGGAAAAGTGCACACGTGGTCTGGGTGCATTAGTCCCACCTTGGTTCTCACCATGAGGGTGTTTCTATCAGAGGACAGCTGCCCATTGCTTGGCATTAGTTAGAATAGAACAGAACTGAATAGGTTAAAATGACTTTTTGAGCTCCTAACTGTGGTTCCACTCTAGCTTCAAACACCTCTCCCGCCCCAGCAGCTCCTCCTCCTGCCAACAACCACCCAGTACTTTATCCAGGAGGCATTTCTGGCTGGTACTGTGTGGGACGGGCTTGGTTTGGCATCAGAGGTCTTTTGGGGGTTGGGTTTTTTTAAAGCTGTTCTCTGCCCCTTTGATGTGCTGGCTCCAACACCAAAAAATGCTGATTGTATCTTGCCTGGGGGTGCTGGAGCGGGATTTGAAATTGCCAACAGCATGGCCGGGAGGCAGACAGCTTCAATCTGTCACTCCGGAGCCCCCCACAAAGCCCTGCCAGCCCAGTGGGATGATGGGGGAGCCTCCCCCCAAACCCTACTACAAACCATGCACAAGGATCTCCTGTGGTGCCACAGTGTGTTACTCGAAGGGGGCTGGTCCCCCCCTCCCATGCATTGCCACCCCCTTTAATTAGAACTTGAAATCATGTAATTGCCTCTTCATTAAAGCCAATTAAAGCCCGGCTGACAAGGGAGGAGGCAGGACATTTTGCAATTTGCCACGGAGATGAGAAAGCACACACTGCAATTACAGTGTCTGTTTGCTTTGCCTTCATCCAATGTCTTCATCAGGGCTGGCTTTGAAATCAGACCCGGGTGAAACGGTGCTGGCGGGCTCCTCGAGCACAGCAAGCCCAGCGTATTGATGGGGCTGGGTGCTGGAGAGGCTGCTGCATGTCATGGTGGGAAACGGAGACCAGGCTGCCTCCTCTTCCTCCTTCTTCTGTCCTGCACCTGAAGGCAGGGCCAAGCGCAGAGGAGAGATGCTCAAGGATGGAGAACAAGACTGGGGGCAGCGCTCCCCATGCTGGCCAAAGAGGTCTCGCACCAGGGGCTAACTGGCCTGGAGCTGGGACAGCTACTGCAGCTCTGCCTCTTGGCCTCCCTCTCTCAGGGAAGCTTCAAAGCTGGTGGTTGCTCTTTGCCAGGGCTAGGAGCACCCACATGGGCAGTCCCACACTTGCTTGGCTCTGGGAACCACACTGACCTCACTCTGCAAGGTGGGGGTGCATGTTCAGAGTGAGTGACTTTTGTTGTCCCTAGCCATAAAAGTAATGAGAGGGCAGGGGTTCAGTCTGAAATGAACCAGGGCATTTGCAGCCTCTTCGGCCTCACTTTGGGAAACAGATTGAAATTCCTGGTTCCTAGAAGGCACAGGATGAAGCTGGGGATGGCAGGAGGGAGGGCTCTATCCCCTCTTCTCCTTGGCCAGGAGATCCCGACACAAACCAAGCCATTTCCATAACTGCAGGAACTTCCAGCCAAAGAAGCTCTACCAAGTCCTCAAGCACAGAGTTGAATACGCATGAAGTGTTCCTGCATGAGATGCTGGCTCAGTGATTTACCCTCTTGCTGCTCAGCTTTGAAACTCCTGAGCAAGCAGCCCTAACTAAGGCTTTGTTGCACACACCGCACTTGCCTATGTTTCGACCTGAGTTGTGCTTATTAACCTCTTTTTCTTATTATTTTTTTTTTAATAATAACAGTCCAGTGTTCTTTGTAGGTGATCTCTACCTTCAAAGATCTCCTTTTTGATCTTTTCATAGTCTAAGCAACAATTCATCCTATATAAATCTCAGATTGAAAGTACATTATTTGTTTTTCCCTGCTTTTTTGAAGCGGTAAGAGATGAAACAGCTCAGGGGAATATCAGCAGCAGTTATATCTTAATTGGTTTTTCTCTGCATCAAAACGCCTTGAACTATTCACTTGTGTGCAGCAGCTCTACATGACCTTTACAGCAAGTGTTGTAACTCCCCTAACAAGTTATATCCCATTGCCAACTTCAGGAGCTTGCTTTGGTAGTAGCTCCAATAATAATTTTGTGCCCAACCCTCCTTCTCTCGCTGTCTTTCTGTCCAGGTAAATTAAAGAGTTTGAAATGTGCCTTAAGTCAGGGGCATGAAGAGGAAGAAGGAAGATTAGATAATTGGGTGAAATAAAAAATAATATTCGAAAAGCAAAAAAAGTCCCAAACCCTTCCTAAGTGTGCCCTTACCACTGCTGGGGAGGTATTAATGCTAAAGCACTGGGACAAGTTCCTCCTTTACCTCTAAAAGGTGGCTGAACATGGACTCAAAAACTGCCAAAGTGAATTTGCTTTGTGAAAAGATCAGTTTAACAGCTCACAAGGAATATTTGCACGGTGCCAAGATTTCCATCAGTGATAGCCCAGTGTCCCCTCTTTTCCAGCATAGAATCATAGAATAATTAGGCTTGGAAAGGACCTTAAGATCATCAGGTTCCAACCCCCCTGCCATGGGCAGGGACACCTTACGCTAAATCATATCACCCAAGGCCTCGTCCAACCTGGTCTTGAACACTGCCAGGGATGGAGCATTCACAACCTCCCTGGACAACCCATTCCAGTGCCTCACCACCCTAACAGGAAAGAATTTCCTTCTTATATCCAATCTGAACTTTCCCTGTTTAAGTTTTAACCCGTTACCCCTTGTCCTAGCACTACAGTCCCTAATGAAGAATCCCTCTCCAGCATCCCTATAGGCTCCCTTCAGATACTGGAAAGCTGCTATGAGGTCTCCACGCAGCCTTCTCTTCTCCAGGCTGAACAGCCCCAACTTCCTCAGCCTGTCTTCATACGGGAGGTGCTCCAGTCCCCTGATCATCCTCGTGGCCCTTCTCTGGACTTGTTCCAACAGTTCCATGTCCTTTTTATATTGAGGACACCAGCACTGCACACAATACTCCAGGTGAGGTCTCACAAGAGCAGAGCAGAGGGGCAGGATCACCTCCTTCAACCTGCTGGTCACGCTCCTTTTGATGCAGCCCAGGATATGGTTGGCTTTCTGGGCTGCAGGCGCACACTGCCTGCTCATGTTCATTTCCTCATCAACCAACACCCCCAAGTCCTTCTCCGCAGGGCTGCTCTGAATCTCTTCTCTGCCAACCCTGTAGCTGCGCCTGGGATTGCTCTGACCCAGGTGTAGGACCTTGCACTTGGCATGGTTAAACTTCATAAGGTTGGCATCAGCCCACCTCACAAGCATGTCAAGGTCCCTCTGGATGGCATTTCTTCCCTCCAGCATATCAACCAAACCACACAGCTTGGTGTCATCGGCAAACTTGCTGAGGGCGCACTCAATCCCATTGTCCATGTCAGCGACAAAGATGTTAAACAAGACCACTCCCAACACCGATCCCCGAGGGACACCACTCGTTACTGGTCTCCAGCCAGATGTTGAGCCATTGACCACAACTCTTTGTGTGCGACCACCTAACCAGTTCTTTATCCACTGAGTGGTCCACCCATCAAATTGATGTCTCTCCAATTTAGAGACAAGGATGTCGTGTGGGACAGTGTCAAACACTTTACACAAGTCCAGGTAGATGACATCAACTGCTCTACCCCTGTCCGTCAGTTCTGTAGCCCCATCACAGAAGGCCACCAAATTGGTCAGGCAGGATTTCCCCTTCGTGAAGCCATGCTGGCTGTCACCAAGCACCTTGTTGATTTTCATGTGCCCTAGCATGCCTTCCAGGAGAATCTGCTCCAAGATTTTGCCAGGCACAGAGGTGAGATTGACTGGTCTGTAATTCCCCGGGTCATCCATTTTCCCCTTCTTGAAAATGGGGGTTATATTTCCCTTTTTCCAGTCGTTGGGAACTTCACCTGACTGCCATGATTTCTCAAATATGATGGCCAGTGGTTTCGCAACTTCATTCACCAGCTCCTTCAGGACCCACGAATGGATTTCATCAGGTCCCATGGACTTGTGTACGTTCAGTTTTTTAAGATGGTCTCGAACCAGTTCCTCTCCTACCGTGGGCGCAAGGTCTTCATTCTCACAGTCCCTGCATCTGCCTTTCAAGACTTGGGTGGTTTGGTCAGAGCCTTTGCCAGTGAAGACAGAGGCAAAGAAGTCATTCAGAACCTCAGCCTTCTCCAAATCCTGTGTAGCCAGTTCTCCCGAGAGCTTCCTGAGGGGGCCTACATTCTTCCTAGTCTGTTTTTTATTTGCTATGTACTTGTAGAATCCCTTCCTGTTATCTTTAATACCTCTAGCTAAGTTTAATTCTAACTGGGCCTTAGCTTTCCTAACCTAGTCCCTAGCTTCGCGGACAACATCCCATGCTATTTAGTTTCTGCCCGAAGTAGTAGAAAATTATTATATTCCCCCCTCAGGGTCATGTTGTGTAATTAGTACATTCCTTTCCTTACCACCATTTCCCTTCTCTTCAGCTCATTTCTTAAGCTAGGATGGGTCTGGTACTGGTTACGTTTACCTTGCAGATATGGGGGCAAGCACCGAGGCAGGGGCAAGGCAACAAGAGGTCACTGCATCACTCACAATGGCTCTTTTGGAAAGGGGAATTTGGTAGAAGGGGCTTTTGGCAGCACAGGACTGTTACTAGGAAGGTTTGTACAAGCCAGGGAGCTGCGCAGAGCTACACAGGCACCTGGAGCAGGTGCTTGCTGGGTTGTATTAACCTGGTTTGGCATTCCCACAAAGTGTCCGAATTCGCACAGTAAAAACTGGAGGCAAGGCAGCTTGTGCAAGAGGAGTGCACTGCTGGGTGGAGCGTGTGTTTTTGCTTGTGTAATGGTGAGGTGAACAAGCAGAGAGGGAAACCGGTGTGGAAACAAAGGCTGGCACTTCGCGAGCAGCTCAGCTTCATTAACAGCACACAGGCTTGGATTTTTGTTGTTTCCATTTTTTCTCTTTTTCTTGGACACTTGTCAAACTGGAGTGACTTACAGCTTTTACTGTTTGGGCTTCCTGGCCCGCAAGAGGCTGGAGGTATTTAGGACAGCAATATGAGCATATGGGAAAAAATATCTCTACCTGCCATTAGCGTGATGACTATAAACTGTTTGGGAAAGGGAGGATGAAGGTTCTTCCATGCACAGGCTACAGTGATAGATCTCTGCACAATGATTATAGTGAAAAACACAAGCAACAAAGGCAGAAAATGTGATGACTTCAGCTTCAGGGGAGGATTCCTGAGCAGATACTATATTGACACTAAATCAATGCCTCCCAGACTTTATTTGGGAAATAATAATGGTATTTATCTGTGGGAAGAGGCAGAGGATAAAGAAGCATAAATGCAGCACTTTATTTGTTTAATACATTGCCATTTACAGCAATGTATCAAGAGGAGATTTGCAGGAGCCTGAAGTAAACTTCACGTTTTTTCCAAAAGTCATACCTTGGTAGACAAAAAAAGTCATGGGACCAGGCAAAGTTTAGCAATAGCAAGGCTTTGGGGCACATAATACATGCTCTATCAGCAGGGGAAGCAAGTCCCCTACCTGCCTGCATAATCCACTACTTGTCCTTACAGGCTCAACTAGAAAGGATGTTTCTTCTGCTTTCTGGGTGAGCTGCGATTGCTTCCAAAAAGGCTCAAGCTAAGATGCTTCAGAAGTTGCAGATTTCAAGCCAAGTTCATAAGGTTATGTGCTGCCTCAGTGTAACGTCAGGCAACTGGGGCGTGTCTCACAGTTTTAAACTCACCTCCCGAATCACCAAGCTCGCAAGGAGCGAGCAATTTCCTCATGCCATAACCAGTCTGACCTCTTCTGAAGCGCTCCTCTCCAGCAGCGCAGGCTTCCTCCAGACTGCATTGTGCTGAGCTGGCTTCCTCCATGAGACCTCATTAGCTTGAGGAACTGCCATCAAGGCAGCATTTAACTGAGGATGAATTTATTACAGGTCTCCTTTATTTTAAAACAGGAAAAGCCTGTTTAATAAGGAGAGTGGAAACACGCAGAGACCATTTTTATTTTTCCAGCTACTACAAATCCTAACTAGATAGCAAACCCCAGATAACTGAAGATGCTGAAATTGGACTGAAAGCTCTCAGTTACCCCAAAGTTCCCAGGAAGATACCCTAATGCTGTGCGAAAGACCTCTGAGAAACTGTCCCTAATTTTCAGCTGAAAGCAGAAATTTGCTTTTCATTTCTGCACCAGATAGGGCAGCAGGACAGTACCTCCAAGGCTTTCTTCCTAGACAATCAAGGCGCTGAGAAGCTATTCATCACACTGCAGCCCAAGCAGGTGACACACCAAATTAATCTTGCTTGGAGCACCTCCAGCTGCTTCAGCTTTCAGACCCAGAAATGGAGGGGGTGTCGCCCCATCCCCCCCCCCCCCCAAATGAGATGCTACTGCCATAAAGACTGCACCAAGTCTTTCTTTTATCAGGTTGCTGGTAATCAGGTATGTGTGCAAGCAGACTTTTTCAGGATCACCTCACCATTTTTAAGACTTCCCACCTTCAGTTTGCACAGGGCCCTCAGTTTGTTGTAAGGCACAGTTTTCAGAGAACACAAATGTTGATTCTTTTTTAATTCTCTTTTCCAACAGTTAATGACTCTCGTCTCTTTTTGCACACCCACACTCCCTGTATTTAACATCTAGCTTTGGTTTGTCCAGCTGTGACATCCTGATAACCAACCCATCAGTTCTTCATAGTCTTTTATGCTAAAGGAACAAGCTGAGCTGTTCAAATACCTGTTACTTTTCCTGCAGACAAAGCCTATAAATACCTGAAAACAGAGAATTCTATGAAAGGCTCATCTTTACCATTATCAGGTAGATCTGTAATGGCAAGAGCATGGCTGGGTTTTGACAAGATCTGTTTCCCATTAGGCTGTGTCAACTGGTGTTAACTCTGCCCTAATGAACCCCAGCTCAGAGCTCCCATTGCTTCCGAAGACTAACATCTAGGCAGCTTCATTAGCCACCCATCTCATCTGTGCTCCCTGAATGTTGGCACATTTGCTCTCTGTGTTCTGGAATTTCCCGTTTTCTCAAAATTAAAGTTAAGCCTTTTGGGATTCATGCACATAAATTACTTCAGTGTGCTAGTTTACAGATGTTTATCTCCGAGTAGCAGCATTCCTCTTTAACCATGCAGTGGAAAGTATTCTTTAGGATGGAGGAACTATACTTCAATTTCTTTTGATCTAAAAACAAAAGGCTGGTCAGATACCTCTATTTGATGTGTCTGGCATCACTGGAATTGTTATTAACCAGATTGCAAGTGAGCAAACTCCACTAATTATCCCTCCCTTTGTCCGACATGCCTTTATGCTGTTCCCTGTGCCTGCCATAACACAGTACAGTCGAGTGACTGGTTATGGAAACTCACTTTTTAAGTCCAGAACCATTCCCACTCTCTTTTCCCTTCCCTCATTCCTGCCTTAACACTATGTCACCTGACCAGTAGCACTATGAATTTTCTGACTGCAAGATATTGATACAAGGGTATCTTAACATGTCATAAACCAGTTTACACCACCCAGCACCTCACTTCAGCCATGATCAAACTAGAGTTCACTTGGAATATTTAATTATGACACGACCTTCAAAAAATCCCAAATCCTATAAAACATTCCAGTCCATTTACTTACAGACGGAGCAAGTTTATCTGATTTACATCAAAGAACTCCGCAATGCAGTATTTACAAGGGCTCCTTTTCTTAGGCATTTGACAACCAACAGATGTAGGAGGATGTTCAGACAAAAGCTGTAAGAGGCCAAACAGCTGGCACAGCCCTTTGTCGAACACTGCAGTGTTCACTACCAAAGTCAAAGGGATGTTCATTTAACCTAGGAAGTATTATGGACCAGACAGGCACCAATAATCATATTTCACAACTTTAATAGAATATTCTATCTATTCTGTACAAATTGAAAACACTGTATTAAGTTACAAATGTGTAAAGTAAGGCTGGAGCACTCTACATGCCTGGTCACAGTGTTGATACAGGTGCTATTCAACTGCTGCCAGAGGTTGGCAACGGATGCTGAAACTAGAAACATGTACCTGAAGTGCCACACAACAACAAAAGGTAGTTCTGAAGACTTCAGAGCTTTAAAGAAAAACTGTGTAATGGAATAATTTCAGTGTTGCAAGTAAGACACCAAGATTTCAAATTTATTGAACTGAAATTTGATAAATTTCTGTGTTCATAGTGAAAGGTCCTTCCATGCTGGACACTAAGCAACAAGACTACCGGAAATTTTCTTTGGCTGCAACCCACTTCCATCAACAGAAAGAGTTTGGCCTTTGCGTTCTGATCTTCATCCAGAAGAGCTGTCATTTTGATGCAAGTTCATTTCTTCTGTCTAGACTACTACAATGAGACCAATTATTTGTTTTACAAGTAACCATATTGTATGCAAAAGATGAAGATTTCAAGTATATTAAAAACTATTAAAAAGCACTAATTCTGTCAAAGTACTTACAAACATGAATAAATAAATAGTAAGATGAACAACTAAGTCTCAAATATGACACCCCCTTCAATGAAGTAAAGTTACTTCAATTCAACTGGTTTTACTGAGATAATAAATATGACATTTAAAGCTGCTCAAGCACTAGTTCAATTTGTAGGTTGCAAGTAACACTAAAAAAGTGGGGAGGGAGCTAGCAAAAAAAAAGTCATATTGCTCTATCTGTTTCATCTATCAGACATGTAATCCATTTACTTTAACTTCTCAGTATGTTGCTATTCTGCAATTTTCAATGTTTGACAAGAAAATGGATAATCTGCACTTGGTAGTCTGGACTATTCCCCTATGCAAAGGGCAAAAGGCTCTAACGGCCTATTGACATACGTAGCTACAGTGTACCAACAGCTGTAGAGCGTGCTTTATTTAAACCTCCTATTTCCCAAATGCATTGAAGTTGCCACTGTACATGTTAAGCAATAAAGAAAAGTTAGTGAAAATCATGCATTTTAAAACAAATTAATTTTAAGCGTTGTTAATAAGATTGTGCTGCAGCAATGGAATATCCTGAACTGCAGGCCAGGTATCCAAATATTTGTTACGAGTTGTTCAACTATCGCTTCCAAGTGGCATTTCCTTATTACTGTTGTTTGCATTCAGCAGGTTGGCTGGAATCTTTCTGTATAAAGGGAAAAAGACAACAAGACAGTCAAAAATTAAGGTGGCATACAAGAAAACCCTTCAACAAATAAAATAATTGTCTACGCAGTTTTGAATTAGCTAGAGCTTTCATTAGCATGTATAAAAAAAGCTATATGTAAACTTGAGCTACACCATAGAGGTCTGAAGAGCAGTCACCATGTATACTGGATTTTCCCTTGCCCCCAACTGCTTGGGGCCCCGTAATATTTTTAATCTACATTTGCATTCTTTATGCTCCACCCAACAGGCCAAGGTTCAGACAAACAAGAAAGCAAATCACCTTCTACTCCCCCCAGCCAGAAGCTCAGTTTGACTTTCAGTTCCTATTGAACAGTAACAATAAAAGGCCATCTCCTCACCAACTCCAAAGAGAGAGTAAGGCAGGGAGGGCAACTGGTTATTCTGCAGCACATTTTTTTTTTTTTTTTTGGTAGAAGCCTTACCCTTTAAACTAAGGTGATAAAAATTTCTGCATCACCAGCAGGTAGCTATTCAACAATGTAACACTAGGCAAGAAGTCCACATGTTAATCTGAATATGTAAAAGTAGAAACCCCTTCATTAGGTAGTAAAACAACTTCCCCTCTGGCAAAGGAAGTGTATTTGGGAAAGAGAACAAGTGCTCCAACAGCTAAGAACTTAAGGTTTTACACTGCACTTCTTGCTTTTTTGGTTGTAAAACAGGATTCTTAGAAAGCAGGATAATTTATTCGGTGTATTTCTAGTTTGCTTCTCTTACCATTCTTAATATAGTTTATTATGAACAAACAGCAGTCACAGAAACCTGCTGAGTTCTAGTAAAGAAAAATACACATGTAAAAAAATGACACCTTGAATGTCACTCGCCACAAAATAAAGTGCTTCTTAGTAACTATCCTAAAAAGCTTCATGTGTTGTAAAAGAAGTAAACACCCAAGAGCTCATTACATGTAAAGTAGCCAAGAGCTAAGACAACTTAAGCTTTTTGCCTGCAGTGAGGAAGAACAGGTGCAACTGCAATTCCTTATCATAAGTTCTGCTGTTGATACTCTGCACTAAATGCAGACTATTTTTCTTTTCACCTTAAATGCTTTAAGCTTACAGTGGTCACTATTATCCCTACTGGAAGTCTGGATTAAAGCCGAACAGTTTCTTCTGCACAGATGTGCCAAAGGCCTTTCAGACTTTTCTTCCTTGTGGTTCTCCTCCCCTAGCACATCTGGCTAACTTCAACTTCGTGCGCTCTCATCTGCCTGGGGTTCCAAATACCACTGATGTGAATTCATTTTCTCTGATCCGAGACTTAATACGGCACAAATTCCCTCTTAATAAGAGGAATATGTTTACATAGAACACAATTACCATTCTCTCTCAAAAAAATTAGTGACAGCCACTGGTAGTATGTTGCATGCTATTCCTTTTCACTTAGACGCAGACAAAGAACAACATTTTTATCAAAAAGCTTTCCAAAAGTATCTGTTTTTCTTGTAACTGCTTTGTATCTGAACATGGCTGCAGAGTAGTACACAGCATCACTTCCTCTCCCCCATGCTTTCTGGGTAAGAGCCATAATCAAGTAACAAACCCATTATTTAGAAAGTACTTAAAAATCTTTCCATCTCCTTTCTTGCTTCCTATTCACCTGCTATGTTTATATCACACATTTACGTTGACCACTGCAACCATTCCAGACAAATTTTAACGATCAACTAAAACCATAGTTGTATTTTCTGATAAACTTCATTATCTTTTCTTTATACTTGCCTTTGTTTCTATAAACATTCACATCACATTACTGCATATAAATCTTTGTCCTGTAAAAACTGAGTCACTGAGATTACAAAGTTCCTTTTTAAGGACCTTTCAGTTTTTGCTCTCAGACAAAAAAGTAAGTCTGTTTAAGGGTTCCTTAGATATGAGTAAGTTCTTGGAGAACTCTGAGAGAAATACTGCTGGTTTATTTTTAGCTTAGAGTTGAGGGCATATCTATCTTGAGCACATGTATGAAAGCAGGCCATAAAGTAACAAGGCAGTATCTCAGATCCAGATTCCAACAAAATCAAATTTCTTCAAATTTCACAGCACAGCATGGCTCCTCTTGCTGACAAGCCAGCACAAGAACTCCATATTGCCTTCAGCTACCCACCAGACTCAAGCACAGATAGACAAGTACAATTTTTCCAGTTACTGCTGCTCATCAGGTACATGTATGCTGAAACTCATCTTTGGTCTCTACTGACCCCTCTAAGATCAGAGACCAGACCACAAACTGCAAGTGTGATTGAGATACCACATCTGTACTCCCTCAGGCAAGGCTATTAAGCTTGAGCATGCTCTTCCCAAAGTGCCCAGACTCCTGGTGACATTTGGTCAGCCAACCACTACCAGTCCATTCACTGACCTTAGATATACCCTGCACTATTCATCTTCCCTTTCTAGCAAGACTTTCATTCACACCGTTTTTCCCTAAATTAACTTCCCAAGATATCTTGGAAAGGTGGTAAAGTACATTGGCCAGGCAATAGAGACCAAACAGAAAGACTTTAACTGGTAAACGTAAGGAAGAATTGTATCTTATTTTAAAGTAAATTTAGACGCAAACACACACTGAAGCTCACTATGAGCAACACAGACAAGTAAGAATTCTTGTTGTAAAAGGGATTCTCTGTAGTATTCAGGACCAATGACTTAAGTTCATAGGAAAAGAGGTAGGATTTATTTATTTATTTATTTATTACATCTTTAAAGTTATTTCACAGTATTTACTTATTCTGTGCAAGGAGCTTAAACACTCTAAGCCTTTGATTCCACTGTCCCAGTGGAGATATATAAGCTAAATATTTTAGCTTTTCTTCTTTTGCTAACAAGCATCAATATACAGCTTTTTTTTGCCACCTACTTTTACTTACTGCGTTACTTGCTCAGAATTAAACCCAACCCACTTTTCCTACAACAGACACGAACATTTTTCTTCTGGCATTTGATTACCCAGGAGAACAACATAAGAAGCTAAAGCTAATTAGCTTACATACAGACCACTTGCTCAGACATCAGCTACACTTAATCACATGCTCATGGACAGAGGACATACATCCAATTTAAAGAGGAAATTCCACCACCTAAAAGTTTTGAGGATCATAGGGCTAGAATGGATAATTACAGCAAGTCTGTAGTAATACTGCTTTCATGACTTTCATGCACACTGCCGACACTGTCTACTCATCCAACTGATGCGGTATCCTAGAGGATGGGGACATAAGACCAAAGTATCCATGCCATTCACCTTAGCAATTTAATCCTTTCAAACCAGATTTTTTTTTCACATAAAGTTACTGCTGAAAGAGACATTGAGCTTCTATTAATCTCCAAGGTTTAAACAGACGAGGCAAGACACATTCCTAGGTGATTCAAAGAACAATTGAGCCTTTACCTACTTATTTGGGAAGCTTCCCATCTGCTAAAGAAGCCTGCAGGCAAAGGCAACCCATCAAGATCTCATCTAATTCCCATAGAGAGTTGGCTGCCAACAGTGGGATCAATGCAGGCAGAAGGCACTAAAGCTGACATCCTTTTCAGCAAATACAGAAAGCCCTTCCATAATTCAAATGTCCTGCCATGAGCTGGTCAAGTTAGGGGTCCTAAAGCTAAAACTTACTTTTGTTCATTTTCTAATCCACGTTATTGAATGAGAAAAAGCAAGGATATCAAATATATACTCAGGTAGTAAACCCAGTCTGAACTGCCTCCTCCACAACTAGGAAGAATGTTTCAAAGGTTCTGACTAGGAATTTGCTGCTAACAGGCCCTTCTACCACTGTTACTTAGAAGATAGGCCAAGCATCTCGAAGCACACACAGTCTCTCCCTACAGCAGCTTTTTAGTTCATAATTCTAAACAGCATTCTACATTACGTCAGCTGCTTCTCAACTCAAGCAGAGCATCAGCAAGGTGAAACAGAAGCAGCTAAAGAAACAGGGTATGCAAACACACAGAAAAATATACTAAATGAAGTACATTTATCTAGTTTTGTAGCATCTTCTGAAGCTACTTAAACTTACTGCTTAGTTTTCCAAAGCCACAACTTACATGAAGCGTAAGATCTGGTACTAACTGAAATAAGTCAAATGTATTGAAAACTGACAGGAGTGAAAGGAAGGAAGGAAGAAAAGTTAAAGCAAACAGTGTCGACATGTACATAGGAAATGTAGTGCAACTATGAAAGAGGGGGTAATACGGAAATGACCGAAGAGGAGAAAGAGGGTTTGAAAGGAAACAGACCAAACAACAATTACTTTTTGTGCACATGAAATCTATTCTAGATATAAAAAAGATGAGGGTGGGAGGTGGGGTAGGAGAGAGGGGAAAGAGTGAAAGGCAAAGAGGGGCAAGGGACAGGGAGAAACAGGACCAGAAAATAGGATGAACAGAAGAAATGGAAAACAGGATTAGCGCTATAAGCCTTAGAAGACAAAAACCAGAATTCCAAGTTGACTTTAAAAAAGAACAAAAAAACAAAAAAACAACCAAAAAACCACCCAACTGTCAACCACTGGCTTCAGTTTAATTGTAAGAAGGAAAGACAGCTGTGTAACAGTTTGGAGCTGGATGACATCTAAGCTGTTGCGACAAACAGATGTTCTGCTACTGTTGTGAATAAAGAGTACAAGTACATTGAAGCAGGGTGTCTGGCTTCTCAAAATGTATCAGATCAGAAACAAAACAACAAAAAAAGAATCCACTACAAAACACAAAACCACTGCTCAAGTTTAACAAAGAGAGAAGGACACCATCTATGCATAGAGGGAATGAGTTGGAAAGACTACAGCTTCTCCTAAGTAACCAAAGTGGGGAAAAAAAAAAAAAGAAAAAGATAGAAACAAGCATAAAATGGGGGGGGGGGGGCAGAATACAGAGCCTGTTGCAGGCATTGTTCTCTATGAGACATGGAATTAAAGGTGAAAGATGACAGTATACAATAGAAAGAACTTTCATTTTCTTCTTTTAAATAAAAAGACAGATGAGCAATAAGAAGATCAATACCTGTCCAGAATCGTAAGTGTTCAGGAAAAGGCCTGTAAGAGTGACCGACTGGCTTTGTCAGGCCACATATATAAGAGTTATGTTAGAAAAGACACACTAAGCAAACTGATGACTTACAAGAGTTCAAGAAGAGCAAAACACACGTTTAAAAAATAACTATACCAGAAACAGTAAAAAGATGCAACATCAAATCAGAAACAATGAAAAAATAAAGTCTGACAAGTTCCAGTATCTTCTATTGTGTGTATATAAAACACAGTTTGACTCCTACAAAGGCAAAGTAGAAGTTGTGCCAGGAAGGCAGAGAGGTCATTCTGAAAAATGTAATTTAATTATATGACTTACAGGCATTCATTTCTATACACATTTATTTCTAGCTTTTACTAATAAAATCTAAAGTCTGAAGTCACCATACCCCCTTTTCTTTTTCCCCATACAAGGAAAAAACAAACAAAACCAAACCCAAACCAGAAGACCCTAGAAAACAAACCACATTGCATGGCTAAAAATGGGACTCTTGGAAGTTAGTTATGAATGGAATTCCACCTTACCTATAAATGTATGAATGATAAACAGACTTAAATTACACCTAAATGGGAAAAAATTGAAAGGAACTGTCAGCATAAATGAAAAGTGAAATGTACAGAATAATACAGGAGGCAACAACCATAACCTTCCAAGATACCTTAAGCTTTTTTTCTACAGAAAACCAAATCCCTTAAAAGGATATTTGATACTTAGCACAAACATACTCTGACTTAGAACTAATATTCTGTTTCTCAACTGTCCCAATACTGCATTTTGATCCTGCAGAGCAGACTGAGAATACTCATTTCTGCTACTCTAATCCCATTTAGCCAATCTTTCCACAAGAAAGGCTTTCTTTAGTATACAGAAAGCCAAGCTCAACTCTTGGTGACAAAAGCACTGACTAGTGACATGATGAGGTATATAAAATTATGTCAGAAGAGTGAGATGGTAAGCTGCTAAGACTTTCACCCAAAGATCAAGCAGTTTTGCATGCCCTTCACTTCCTCATCTGTGCCTTTTATAAAAAATTAAAAGCTGGTGTTTTAAGAACTAAATGAATGCAAGTGCGTCATCACTGTCCCAGCTTCACTGAATGTCAAGCATTAACTTTACCATGACTGAAGGACTGAAAAACACTTATCAGAAGGAACAGTAACCCTTAAGTCTGAATCCTAAACCAGGTCTCAAAATTAAAAATTCAAAGTTGGGGACTAACTTTTTTTTGGTTTCTAGTGATTACAGACATGTGGAGTCTAAATTGCAGCTATCATGACAACCAAAAAGAACAATTTAAGAAAAATAAACAAGCTAGTTGAGATTTATCAGGTATAACTCTAAGTTGAAGTCCAGCTACAAAATACTTGAATATGACCTTTCTAAATAAAAAGTATGTACTACACAGAGATACCATTAGGAGGTAAAGGCACATAGTTTGGAAATTTTTCTTGGTGCATGTTGGAAGATGAAACCCTCATTTTCTCAGTTCAGGGAAACACTTAACTTTTCATTTAAGAGCAATTTTGAGGCTGAAGAAGATTAAAACATTGCAGTCAGAAAATAGGGTGGGTTTTGGTTTAATTTATCAATCTTTTCACAAACTATTACAACCTTAGTTACACTGCTTACAATTAAAGTCTGCATTATGACTTAAGTACACAGAAAAATTTTACCTTAGGATCACTCTCTGCATCCTCCTCCTCTTCTCCCTCCTCTTCCCCCTCCAACTCCTATGACAAAATAGAGATAAACTAACAGAAATTAAAACAGGTTAAAAGTGCAACTTTTTGTAATGGAGAAAAAAAAATAGTAAATGATAGTACCACAATATTCCATAGTGTTTTGGATGTCAACATTAAAACTACTTGGGTTGACTTAAAAGAATTTTGCATCTTTAAAATCTTAAAGCAAAATATTTAAAAGAAGTTTTAAAACACAGATTTAAGAGATTCACCATGGCTTAAGTCAACCTTCCTACTGCAGTTTCCAAGCAACTTTTTAACTTTTACCTGACATTATTTGGAATTTTACAGTTCTGGCAGTAAGTATATATGTCTAATTTTGTTCTTTGGTTTTTTTTTTACCTCCTTCTAAAGGGCCTGTTTATTTGGATTACTACAGCCAAGCTACATACTTCTGCACAGGATTTTTGCACTCTGTTGTACATACACCTAAATACAGCAGGCAGATTAAGAACACACTTCTATCAAGGCCCAGTAAGAAAGTGTTTAGTCACTCAAGAGCCCAAGCCCAGCAGTCTGTATCACAACTTGCAAAGAGATAAAAGAGACTGCATACTGAAGGCTGTCAGCTTACATTAGACCCCCAGCTCGGTAACTTCTGATGTACTTTAACCAATGAGCAAGAACACTACAGTAGAAGCAGTAAAACAAAAACATAATTACCTGTAAAGGGTATTAGTTCATTTAAGCATGGTATCATTTAGTGGCTTTGTGCAAAGCCTTTTAACAGTATAGTGTTTGTATTCGGACAACACTACTGTGAACAGATCAAAGGTTCAGGTATATGAGAAATTCCAGCCTAAAATAAACCTTTACCCTGAGCAGTTGCATGCTTTTCTTTTTCTACTTTACATTTAGCAAGGCCCAGTCTTTCCAAGTTTATAACAACTAAAAGCTGACAGCCAAATTCCACTACTGCCTTAGTAACAGGTATTTTAAAATACCAGAAAAATCTGGATAAATGTTCTTGTGGAAAGCACAAAACAGTCATAGATTTTGTAAGTCATGAACTCTCTTGGAAAGAAGTATCATACACAAGAGGATTTATGAACAACTATTTTCTGTTCTATGCAAGACTATTTATGGAAGGAAAATACAGTAGGTAATTAGTTATCTATAAAAGATACAGTATGCATCTCACCTCCTCTTCACCTTCTTCATCTTCTTCAAACTGAAAGACAAATCCAAGGTTTTATTAGCCCTGCTAATATTCGAATAAAATTTTCTGCAGTAATAGCATATTCAAACACAGTAACTGAAACTAAGCCACTTCCAGAAGCACAGATTAATAATTCACAGCAAGTTGAGTGACTCTTTCCTGTTCCTTAGTAACAGGAATCTCTTCAGGATCTTTGCTATTCTCATGTAATTAATACTACACACTAACCAGAAAAGAAGGATAGTGTTTCTATCTACACAGTGACTAATAAGCAAAATGCTGATAGCATACATACATTATCATCATCCTCTATAGCTTCCCCAGTGAAATAAAGCACAGCACGAGGGACTATCCTTTCACGGAAGAAGTGTCCAATTTCAAAATCTGCCGCTAAAGTAAACTCTGAATCTTCATCCTGTAAAGCAAGACAGTTTTTCTACTAAAAATTTGTTTGCTCCTCTGTAGCAGATCACAAGTATTTCAAAGTTACAGATTTGAGAAACATCATACTGCCAACAACATCAACCTTCAGGTCACGTGTACTTTCAGTATACTGGGCTTCAAAACAATAAAAGAAATAAGGCAAGTCTAAACGCACTTTCCTACTTTCTATATGCAAGCTACTGACCTGCCAAAACACCTTCTATTGAAGAGGCTCCTATACACTTCGCTGTTTCTGACACACGACATTACAGAATCATTCAGAATGCTTCAGACTGCTTTTTTCTTTTTAAAGCTAGATTCTAGCCACACAGTAGTACTGAGTGGCTAGAGAGAATAACTACTTCCCAGCAGTGATTATTACAGATGTATTGGATTAGCAAGATTTGTAACAGCAATATAGCAACACATTAAGACGTCAACAATATATTTCATTTTCACAAGGCAAAGCTCAGCTTTTGCAAAAGCAAAAATGATAATATAAACACAAAGAGTTTAACAGAAGAAGCCAACAGTGTCACCATAGAGATATTCAGCAAAAAAGGTATGGCAAAGCGCAACTGTGCAATTTCATAAATGTAACCTTACCAGTGCCTCTCCATCAGCAGATACTGTAAAAAGAAAAGACAGTAAATTTTAAAATAGTTTATATAATCTACCCCACCTCAATATTAAAAACAACAAAATACAGTGTAAAGACTCTCATACTAGAAAATACTGGAGTTATAAAGTCCTTCAGAAGCTATTTAACCTTTAATACAATTCCAATTTATTTAAAACCCTCAATAAATGCACTTGTTTGAGAAGATGCCTGGTACTGTAGCCAGTACAGAAGAGGGTAGTTTTTTGTTTAAAAACAAATGGAAAAAAAAAAAAAAAACAAAAACCCCAAACCAACAGCTCACAACCAAAACCGTATTCTCCTCCTCTACTCAGGTGCCATCTCAGAATCTACTCTCATCCTACTGTGAAAGTTATAATCTGGCTCAGTCTGTTCTCAAATTGAAAATGCAAGCATCAACTGCTGACAGAAATTCATAGTCTTTATATAGCTTATAGCTTTCTTATACAGCTACTGCCAAAGTATGCGAAGTATTAAAAAAAAAAAAAAACAACCAATACAAAACAATCATGGGGCAAGCAACTCTCCAAACCTTTCTGAAAGCAGCAACTACTTGTAACAAAAATAAATAATAAAGTTAAAAGGTATTTCTGTAGCAAGCAAACTCCAACATCAGAAACACTTATCACTTGTTTCTTATCCCCGTGGGCAAAGCCATTTGCATCAGCATTTACAAGGGACACATAGCTCATAATAGCCCATGACTGAATCAACAACTAATGTCCATTTTGTTCAGTACATCTGTGAAGTCCACAAAGTAAACTGCTTCTTCCATTCACGTTTGGGAAAAGAGTACAATGGGATATGTATCATGAAGTGTTTTTTGAATCCACCTGAATTATTTTAAGCATGTGAGTACACATCTAATATTAGGTAACTAAGAAAATTAGGAGGGTACATATGGAGCACTAGGAATCACTTAACACAGAAGAAATCACAGGAAGTTCTGTCACTTAACATGGAAGTTTAAATGAAACTCATATGTTATAACTTGACCAACACTGTAAGATTTCTTTTACATGTTAAAAATTTCAAATTGATGCATGGAGCCATTATGTGGTAAAAACAAATCAACTTCTTCAGGAGATTCTACATGAGACTCTTTTTATACTATGAATCCTGTTCACAGAGCACACCTAATGGCCAAATTCTAGAGAACAACATCAGAACAAAATTATCTGTTTGGATGGGCTGCAGCTTGCTACCTTACCATAGTTAGAAGAAAACATACAATGCAGCAACATAAATCGTTTATAGGCTTAAGTTGTATAAACAAGAATACATCAAAATAAATCCTGAATTCTCAGTTTCCAAGCTTACCCTTTATTGGGCTGAAGAAGTTAAAAAAAGAATCATTGGGTACTTGTTTAGTAATTGTTCGAACTGTGCCTCGACCCTTGTGTTTCTGTTTTTTCTTGATTGTTTTAACTGTAACATTTTTTCCTTTCTTCCAGTCAATAGTACACCTAGAGGCAACATGTGGAAACAGCATTTCAACAAAGGACATAGGTGAAAATAAAGAACTGAGCATTAGAGCAACAAGCATCAAGACTTGTAAGACTGCTTATTCTTTAGAAAAAGCCAGTTTTACACACTAGTAACTGAATCTACTTGAGAAGATGTAGGTTAGAGACTATGCGTATGTTGGATATAGGAAACATTTCCCCTAAATGAAAAAGCTAGTTTGCCTTCACAGGGTAATCACTGCCCCCAGTCTACACTTTAATACATCTTTGCCCCAATTACTGGAGTTTTGTAACTAAGGACGTATTTTAGGCTATTCCTGAAAAAATCTCATCAGTTGAGAATTATTCTTCCAACACTTGGACCAGCAGAAAACAATACATTACGTCCTCTCACTACAGACCCAAGGCAGCATCCAGTCACCCTAAAAATAAAACAAGAGTGGACAGGGAGAGGCACATTTCAGCTCTCCAAAGCACAGCACTAAGACTGACTCAGCAGTCACGTATAGCAAGCTAGAAAGAGCTTACTTTCCAGTTCCTTTCTGCTATTGTGCAAACTGACACCTTTATCCAAATTAAAAGTCCCTCTCCATCCACCTATCGTTTAACCCAAAACTGCATACTGTAAAGAATGAGTTGTGAACAGAGACAGCTCTCTTCTAATGGAAATAATGGTGTCACAGCAACCCTCATGCGACTCAAAATATCTTGTCCTACAGACAAATAGTCAAAGTCAACAGAAACAAAAAACAGTCAAAAAACCAACCCCCAAAAAACAAACAAAAAAAACAAATTAAAACACCCCAAAAACCCCCCACCAAGAAAGGAAAGAGAGGGAGGAAAAGGAAAGAGGGAAGAAAAGGAAAGAGAGGGAGGAAAAGAACCCACCAAAACTCTACACACCCAAAAGTCCTTCACTCCTAACCTCACCCCAAACTCCTCAGAATTCTAAACACAACAACAAAAAAAACCTCCCACCAAACCCCAGAAACATACCCTTGAAGGGGTTAAAAACCCAAACAAAAAACACACCCAAAAGCATCAGAGAAAACATCAAGGAAGCTAAGAAAATGAACATTCAAAACAATTTTTCAGTTGTCTCAGCTCTGCTGCAGCACTGAACACTGATTACAGACCAGAGAAAGGGTTAGGTTGGACAGAACAGTATTTTACCCAAATAAAACCCATGTGGTGCCCAACTCACTAGACTTCCAGAAGAGACATGAGAATTAAATATCAAGTTTTCCTTACCCCTCACAATCAACTATTTCAGGTCCTTCAAATGAAAAGGGATCCGTCTTGTCTGGCTCTGACTTCATCTTGTATGTTTTTGTCAGGACTGAATTAGAAAAGTAGTCATTGGGCCCAAAGTGGAACTCTAATGAGAAAGACTAGAAGAAAGTTCCATTATAATGTTACCACTAATATTTATTTTTGAAAGTGCATCAGCAGAATTACCATTAAACTCTGAATACAGGAGAAAGTAAGAATTTGATGGCAAACCTATCTTTTGAACTACAGTAGAAGCAGGAAATGAAACATGTTAACAAATTCTGAACATGCAGGAAGCTAGAACAACCTTGGCTTGTATTAAACATTCAAATTACAATCAGATAATTGCTACATTTAATTCATCTTTACATACAGAACTGCTGTCTTAAAAGCAATTTTAGAAATAAATACTTTGAGAAAAGTCTTGGTATCATCTTCTGTGGAAGCCCAGACATCTTCCTTTGACTATGGTGATGAAGTTCTTGAAGTCATTCTGACATCAGACTTAACACCATCACATTCTGCTACTCTGCACTCTGATCATTCAATGTCATGATCTTAAGAAACTGAAAGAGACTTTATTTCTAATTTAAAAAAAAAAAATTTAGAATGCAGGAGTCTGTAAACAGAGCACTCCACCATGAGCCAGACTTTTCTTTTTTTTCCATTTGATAATAGAAAATCCCACAGACAAACACTGACTTTCTAAACCGAAGCCTAAGATTATACATGTCTTGACAGGTTACAGCCTGAAGCAGGTGTTTCTGCTTATGTTTGAACCTCCTGTGGTACCTGAAAATTGGCTGCAGAAATTCAGTTTCTTACATGAGAACAAAAGGTTCCAGCTACGGAAAACTGCAGCATACACAATGCATAAATTTTCTAATCTGTAAAGCTTTCAAAACCGCTTACACAATGCTACATATGCCCACTTTGCACTCAGGATCAACTATGAACTATTTAAAAGTAAAACAAAACTAGAATTGCCTTGGAACAGGGGAAACAAAGCTTTTCAGCAGCATTGCTTTAGTTTCTTGGAAAGAGGAAAATAACCCGGGCGACTTCAACATCAACAAAGAGCAACTGGAAGTCAACTCCCCCTCCCCAACATCACCATACCTACTGCACAGCCACAGCATGCAGAACATTAAGTATCTTATTTACTCCTCCAACAACATGCCATAGGAACTAGACCTAGTGTGCATACATAACACATGAGTGCCAAAAACACTGGCCTTGAATATACTTCCCCAGGCATTCTTCAGACTCTGGCCAGAAAACAGTCTGTTATCACCCAAGTCTGTCTTGCCATACTCTCTCTGCCCACCATGTGGGGACAGGTTAACTAAATCCAGGGAGAACAGCCTATTCATCAAAGATATTTATCCTTCACTCATTACCCAAAGACCCTTAAGTCTAAGACCCCATGAAATCAACTCATACGACTGAAATCTGAAAAGACAGTGGTTAAGGAGTGATGGAGACTGGAACTAGATGTGTACTGGAGTATCTGTTGGCTTCACATAGCCTATTTCAGCTTCACTTCCATTTTAAAGCAATTCAAGACAGCTAGTATGGTTTGGTAAGCGCCTTCAGCTAAGGCAAATCTCTCTGGCAAACATGCTCAGGGGAAGACTTACAAACTCAGCTCAACTGCCACCACAGCTACCACTTGTACCCAAATAACCCCACAAATCATCAGTGGGGTTATAAACAGGTAACCAGTGGCACTACCTAGCATGTAGGATCCCAAGGACTAGCAGGACAAAAATGTCTGCAGAGACTGCATTTCAGTATTTAATGCTATCCCTGCTAATTAGGAGACATTTCCAGTAGTCTTTATTTGGACATCTTTCCTTTTGATACCAGCTTACCTTTGTAGCATGTATTTCTCTATTTTCCCTGTAGTGTGAGATATTCTTATTAAGTTAAACAAAACAAAAAAACGAAACCCACAAAAAAAACTCCAAAAAAAACCAACACTCCCAAAACCAGAGAACTTTCTTACTTCAAGCTAGTAAGTTATACCCAGATGCATCATCCATGTCTGAGCATGCTAGCTAACAATCCCAATGTCCAAATACATACAATGAGAAATTACACTTATACAAACATATGTACATTTATTCACAAAATTACAAATAAATAAAAAATAGCAAGGGAATTACTTACATTTCATGCAGTTAAAAGTTTATATATAGGCTACAGCAAACAGAACTTTTAAGCATCATAACTGTAGCCAGGTAAATCTACCTTTGAAGGTCCATTAACTACAGTTCATCACTTTGGGTCAACAGTAAATCAAAGAATTCCTAACTATCACGTATATTTTCTAGTGGCAAAGCCCAATCCCAAGTAGAATTAGTGTATTTGTTGCACACTGGTATGTGAACTTCTTACAGTACAAAGCTACCATTGGTGCACCAATTTTCAACAGCCAGAGCATTTCAGACAAGACAGTCACACACAAACTGGACAACAGGTTTTATTCAAGCAGTTAGGAATGCATCCTTTTGTCTCCAAATACAGAAGGGACATGGAGTTTGTCAGCCTTCCATTACTGGATTTCATATAGCACTGGAATGGAACCTATTCACAGAAACATGCTGTCAGAGGCTATGAACAGTGCAAGACAAGATAAAACCACTGATGTTTTAAGAGCAGTTCTTCAACTTAAGGTACTGTAAAACAAAGCTGAATAAGAACATAAAAATGTTGTAGGCAAAAAAAACTATCCCCAAATCACCCAAACACCCACAGATACGCTTCAAGAGAAAAATGACCAACTTCTCAGAATACAGTGTTCTCAGAATACTTTACTTTGCTCTCTTCTCTGTCCATACCACTTCTTTTACCTATTATTAAAGTGTATTACTTGGTACTAACAACAGAAAAACAAGGACAAACAATAAAAAAACCCCAAACCAAACACTTTCAGCTATTATCAACTTTTATAATACTTAAAGGTACTTAGGAAAAAAAAAAAAAAATCTTCTTTATACTATCAGAAAACTCTAACTCCACAAGACAAAACAAAAAAAACCAAACATAAGGAGAAAGCCACAATGATAAAGTTTAAAGAAAGAAAGGTGGGATTTGAGCTTACACATCCTCCCTGCCTCCCCCTCCAAAGGAGTTCAAGAACAGTCTGCATGAACTAAATAAGCAAAAGAACAGCTTCTTTTCAAACATAGTATCTGTTTCTGTACTCTGAAATTAAACAGAAAAACAATTTTGGGAAAAAAAAAAAAAAACAACAAAAAAGCGAAGTTGCACTTTTAAAATTACCCACTAGGTACACTTTCAAAAGACTAGTATTTTCCTACCCTTTCCAATAGGCATAGCATTCATCATCACTGGTTTTGATTAAGTCATGTAGCTACACTATATTCAGTATAGCAAGTAGCATCTAGATTTTTTTCTGCAATTCATTTTCAGATCAAAAGCAGCCATGTAGCTTTATTAGTAACTCATTTGAAATTTAAGAGAGAAGAAGAAAATAAAAACTAGATGGAATTCAGCTAGAATTTTGATCTAGAAACTACAATGATACCAAGTTAAGAATGAAAGAGTAAAGGTTCAGGAAAGCATGAAGATATTAGCCTACAAAGAAGCTCCACACACACACCAGCCAAAAATAGTGGAATAAGAATTTTGAAATGCTGTTCACTTCGTAACTACAATCTTCATAAGAAACAACTAGAGAAAACTCACCATAGGCTGTCCAGGTTCAGAAAACTTAACTTTAATATCTTGCAGATGTTTCAAGATAGGTTCATCATACTCCTAAGGAAAAAAAAAAAAAATTGAAAATCCTATTCAGCAGGCAATATTCAGAAGAACAAAATTTTAACCTAGCTACCTATCTTGCTTGTTCAACCTGTTCTTAAGAAAAAAAAAGAATAAACCAACCTTGTAATTATTCAACAAAGTTCAGATTTTGATCCAGATTTCTTAATTGCAGATGCAAACACCCTGTGCCAAATTCTCAGTTGTTAGGTCTCATCTTCAACAAATAAAGCTGCTACCATGCTAGGCTGCACGAACACAACTGAAAATAAAATTCCTTCAGGATATTTATGGCTGGTGAGACTCTTAGAAAGATTCACTTCAGGGAATTCTTCCTCAACAGTACTATAAGCATTAACGTAACTGAGGGCAAAACCACATAGGCTATTTAACATTAATTCAACCAATCCATGTGTATGCTTATAATATCTGTGCAAAATAAGCCTTTACAACTAAATTAACAAAACTACAGGGGAATGGCTGTTGTAAGTAACACATAAACTTGCATTTTATTACCAAACAAATGCTGTTAAAAGATCTTAAACATCCACACAGTGTTTTGCACTTTGGGTCAGCTGTTTTTCTTGTCCCTCATTAACCTTTCAAGCATCTTTAGGAATAAGATTAGGGATTCTGAAGACACAAAGATCTGGTGTCTCACACACATTCCACAAGCACTTACTATTAATTATCAATTTGTTTAAAGACAGAACAAAAATTATTCATTTCAGAGGAAAAACTTACTTGTACTAATTCACTTAGCATATCTACATTCCTAAAGATGGTAAACCAGAAGTCTGGAATTCCTTTGACATTTGCCTCTTCTGCTTTTTCTTCTATTACCACTACATTTTTCAGGTCTCCCTGGGAAACAAATACAAAAAAATTAAAAAAATTAAAAATTCTCAATATATTTAACAGAGGTAGATGTACAAAACATTTGCCATATAAGAAGCTGTGTTTAAGGAACATTTAAAATTTACTTTTTTTTTTCTATAAATTAAGAGACACGAGGTTTATTTACGCAACCGAACATACATACATTTAATTCAGATTTACTTTCAACCTATTTGGAATTCTTCTGTACCAAAACTAAATAGCCCTAGTAACAGTTTCAATGACTTGACAAACAAAGAATTAAAAAATATTTCTATCATTATCCAAACAGGAAAATATAAATACATTCCTACTTTTCTATTAATGTAATTCCTATATCTTCACATGCCACTGTTTCATCTAAAACCTTAAATTTTAACCTTTGCCCCTCTGAAGTACCATTCTGGCTTCCCAATTTTGCAGAATAGTAGGTAAGATTCAGTTTCATGGTTATTTTTCATCATTACAGTGTCTTTAATTAGCAATATTTGCAACACAGGATCCCCTACACATAACTGATATCAAGTATTATAGAGAAGAAAAATGACTAAGTCGCTTCTCCATCCCTCCAAAACCTGGAAATTGGCAGTTTGAACTACTTGTATTGCACCTTTCCTTTCACGCCACTAGACAGCAGCAAACATGCAAGCTCATCTTAACAGAAGCTACTGGGGTTATGACTAGCCAAGAATGCGAAACAGCATTTTAACTTGCTACCTAGACATGGTTCTTATCCTATAATTGCATGGAAAATGGCTTGTCAATGCTGTATTTACACAAAGACTAACAAACTTTTTTTGCTTATGCATATGGAGTACCATGTCATGCTAAATCTCTTGAGATCAGTAAAAAACAAAGAACAATTTGCTTTGTATACAGAACAGTATCCAAAGGAAACTGAAGGAAAACATGCCAAGGAAAAAAATGCAAAAAAAAGCCTGACAGAATGGCAAACTCAGCACTCTAAGCAGGTTGCTTCTCCAAGACAGAGAAGCCATGAATATACACCTCAAAAAAAGACGATAGGAGAGCAAAAGGCAGCCTACAAATATTGTCCCTCCTAAATCTAGCTCCTACTCAACAGGCAAGTAAGAATCCACCAGCCAGAATGCATTTTATTAGGTCAACTTAATTTTATGACTAGGTGATGTGCTTAATCTGTATTTATGGAAAAGCAAGCTAATTATGTCTCCCAAAATAAAGCAGTCAGGCAGACAAACAGCCAGCCTTTTATTACTTTGGGGTATCATGTAGCACTGGAATGGAACCCATTATCAGAAAGATACTGCTAACAGGTTACGAACAGTGCAAACAAAGGCAAGTTTTCAATTCACCCAAGTTACAAATGCGAAAAAAAAAGGCTAAACTTTTAAAAGCTTTCACTGGACATAGCAGTGACTCATCACAAGGGCACATTAATTATAAGACCTTTATTTCCAAAAGATGACTCTTTCAATGGAAAACACTGTACAGAAATTAATTCTCACAATGTGATATATCTGTAGTTCATTACTCAACTTGTACTCACAGCTAGTTTATCTTCTTCCTCATTTTCACTGTGCCATTCTGACTCTGCATCTGTAGGTTCAGCTTCCCCATTAATAAACTCTCTTCTCTGTATTGGAAAAACCAGGAATGTAGTTGACAATGTGGAATTACATATATGCAAACAGAAATGACTCAGCTAGAAGGAGACAGATTATATACATGGTCTTCCCACCTTATCAAAAAGGGGTTGATAGAGTGCTGCATATTTTCTCTCTAAATCATGTACTTCTTCATAGAATCTAGCTTCTATATGGGCACATTTCACCTGTAGCTGTTTCAAGGCATCAATTCTTCTTTTCACTGCTTTTGGTAAACTAAAAAGCAAAAAAAATTCTTAAGATTAAAAGACAGTTGCCTCAGCATTATTTAACAAATTACTGTGAAATAAGCTTGTAACTGAGTGCAATCTTTAAATAAAAGGCTTGCATCAAATATAAGCATTTCTTCAAACCCTATCTCAAAAAGTTTGAAGTATCCTCTCCTATCCAAGTTGTTCTTAAAGGCGTTTTCTGTTCCACTCCCTGTGGCCACCACCCTTCCTGTGTAGTTCACAGATCTGAAATTAATACCTTGGTTTACACTTAAGCTTTGAGACCAAGTTATGCAGATCTATCCATGACAAATAAGAACTGTGGATTCCACAAGGGAAAGTTCTGATTCATGGATCATACTCAGAAGTACACATTCCCCATCTGTATTTTAAGTTATTAAATAGTCAGGTAAAAAGAAATTTTATACCAGTTTTTTGGGTTGTTTTTTTTTTTTTGTGTGTGTGTTTTGTTTGGGGATTTTTTATTTTAACACACCCCCCCCCCAAAAAAAAAAAAAAAAAAAGAGGTCTATCAGCTATTCCCAGTCAAGAAATAAAAGCACAAATATCTGCTAAAGGCAAGAGTTTATACATCTACAGTTAACAGGAAACTAAGCCTCAAACTAGGGATTTACAGGTCCAGAACTTTCCACTACATGTTGAAGAAGAACCAATGTCGTGCATGCCCTGACAGAATACAGGTCACAGAAGGCAAATAGGGAAGAGGAGAGAGTGGAACAGACTACACATATTTCTAAGGGGGGGGGTGTGGAACCAAAACAAAACACAAACCAACCACAAAAAAAAAAAAAAAAACACACAAAAAGACAACAGTGATAGCCAAGAAAAATACTGAACCAGAAAAATTGTTTGCAATTTTGTGTAACTGAAACTTAACTCTTCCTTCCAGAAGTAGGCCACCATGAATCATGATTTAAATCAACCATTCTTCTTAAGTAAATAATTTGGTCTAATTTCCTAACTTAATTACACAGTAATAATATTCTACTATGCTTTCAGCCATTCAAGACTTTTGTTATGCCCTGTACTTACGTTTCAATGTAACTTGAAGGAGTAAGCACTGTGTTGTCAAGACGGTCCTGCAGAGCTGCCAGGACCTGTGGATTTTGCATCACTTGGTCTGACAGCTTTTCTATGAAGACAGAAAACCACTTTTAAAACAAATCTGAATATATTTGTAGTACTTTTGTCATAATATGCATCTTAGTGTAGTCACAGTAAAAATACTATTTTCAGGATCTCAAACAGCACCACTATTGTTAACCAATAACTCAAGCAAAATTACCTCAGGATGAGATTTCAGAAAGATAAAATTAGATAGTGATATAAAATGTGCCTTTTTGCGAATATGTCAAATCTTTGCTTTCAGAAGCAAGCTGCACATTGATGATGAGCAAATTTCATGTAAGAAAATGCAAAATAGGAGTTTCTCTATTCTCTATATTAGCCGTAGCTTATCAACCACACATAAATTTGCAAGAAAATTACTGAATTATACTTCCAAAGTGTTTTCCAGTTAGACCAACTTCTGAAAAAAATTATGAAAACTGTGCACTGTACAACACAGCAGGATAGCACTATGACTGTTTCCTTAATAACTACTTTTTTACATCAGGATACTTCTAAAACCTGCAAGACTCCTCAATCATCACAATAGTTCACAGAAGGCCATTTCTATGGGAGGTCAGATCTAAAATACCTCTGGTTAAGAGTTAAAAATCCTTACTAATAACCACACAGATGGGCACAGTGGGAAGACGTTTGCTTTTTAAATCTTTCCATTCTTTCTCACTGTTCTTCTCCCCAGACATTAAAAACCGATAAAACGCACAGCACACTAACTTGATGAAGCTTTTATATAGTTGGGTTTGTGTGTTGTTTTATTGTTTGTTGGGGCTGTTGTTTTTTCTGAATGTAACTTGACTATAAGAATTACTCAATGGTGTCTACCAGTTCACATGTCATTTCCAATTGCCAGTCACAAAGGCTAATTTTTTTTACTGAGACCTAAACAACATTTGATGACTACATATGTGAAATGTATTTCATTATAACTTGTAAATTTGAGCATCTGAGTTAATAGCAATGGGACTGTAGCTTTTCCACACACAGGTTTATCTGAAAAAACATTATTCAATAGCTATCTGCAGACCTTCCAAACAAAGAATAAAAACCTCAGGAAGACATATTATGAAAATGTGTTTTCCTACATACAAGATAGTAAAGAGTTAGCACAGATATGGACTGCTTATTTTAATAATTATGCTGATAAAGATTACATGTTGTTAAAAGCTAGTCTATACAGCCTTATTTGCATGAAAACTTATCAGACACTTGCATAGAGAAGCATCCTAGCCACAACATAGACAAAAATACTTTCGCTGTCACTAAAACATAGCCTCTATTTTGCTCTTGGCTGCAACAAACATGGAAAACATGAGAAAGTGAACAGCTACACTAGAAGCCATTGCTTTGCTTTCAATAGGGAACACATGTAGTTTTGACTATAAAGATTTTGGAACTGTGGATAAAGAAGCTTCAATATACAAAGCAGCAGTACACAACACATTTGTAATGTCACCTACTACTATGCAGTTTTTACCTTTTTTGTTGCTTGCATTTTTAGCAGCCTCCACAGAATCTGAAGGAGTATCTTCCGTTTTACTAAAAGAATTAAAACCATAATGTTAAAAAGGCATCCCTTTATAAAAATTTTAGCATTTAAGAACAAAAGTATTCTCAATTTTTTCAGTGTTTACTACAGGACAAGTATTAGTACCATACACATTTATAGAAGATATGTATTTATGTCTACAAGCTTCTCAGAACTAGGATATTTGGATATGAAACTAGTTCTCCTCAGATGAACAGGATGCAAAAGGAGAAAAAAAAGAAAAGAAACGAAACAAAACACAAAACACACAAAAAAAGGCCCAAAACCAAACCACACTTGACAGATAAATTAATCTAATTAAGTGAATGCCTGGCTGACTATTCTTCTGTACTAGGTCACTCTGAACAGGAAGATGTCATTACTCACAAATGAAAAATACAAGACACCCTTTTAGTGTAAGTGATGAAGGAAAACATGAGAAGGGATTCAGGTGAGAAAGGAAGATTAAAAAAAAAAAAAAAAAAAATCAAAACTCTGTAGCAAGTGTTTTGATTAACATTAAAAACATTTGCTTCTACTCTAAGAAAATACCCTGTCCTCCCCACCTCTCTGCCTTAATGTCTTCAATGAAACTTCCTGTGCTGAAGAAAGACAGGGCCCAGAACGGGTCAACTCCCACCAAGCTTTCCGTGTTTTCCCTGTTAATTTGTAGGTTGCAAAACGCAGAATGGGTATTGCCGAAATTAACCTTAATTCAAACACAAAAGGAGCAAAGATACAATATAGGCAAAATGGGTATTTGGGTATTATTAGTTACCAGATAGACTAGCTTATCCAGCTTACCCCCGAAAGGCCAGCATCACATACATATGCATTTATACCAGTTTAACACCACTGTTACTTATTCCAAAAATGCAATTAAGACTAGAAAACAGAACACTGCCTTCTGCATGCTTAAATCATACAGATTATAGAAACACTGAGGACTAAATTCTCTGAGGGCTTGAAGAGACACTGAATATGAATGCTGAAAACTTTATTAAGACAACACAAATTATGTTAATCCAAGAACAGAGGAATTCTGTATTTGATACACTACAATCTCAGCTTCTCCTGTAAGTATGAAGCAAGCATTTTGTACTTGCTGTAAGGAAACACAGTCTAGTTAGAAAAAAAATATTGCCATTTAATTCCTGTAAGACTATGTTATTCTGGGCTGCATCAGAAGCATGACCAGCAGGTTGAAGAATGTGATCATGCCCCTCTATTCTGATCTTGTGAGACCCCACTTGGGTAACATGTACAGTTCTGGTATCCTCAACATAAGGACATGGAGCTATAGGAGCAAGTACAGAGGAGGGTCACAAGGATGATAAGGGGGGTAGAGCACCTCCCGTTTGAAGATAGGCTGAGAAAACTGGGGCTGTTCAGCCTGGAGAAGAGAAGGCTGCTTGGAGACCTCATAGCAGCCTTCCAGTACCTGAAGGGGGGCTACAAGGATGCTGGAGAGGGACTCTTCATCAGAGACTGTAGTGATAGGTCAAGGGGTGATGGGTTCAAACTTTAACAGAGGAAGTTCAAGTTAGATACAAGGAAGAAGTTCTTTACTGTGAGGCTGGGGAGGCACTGGAATAGGTTTCCCAAAGAAGTGGTAAATGCTCCATCCACGGCAGTGTTCAAGGCCAGGCTGGACAGAGTCTTGGGCAACATGGTCTACTGTGAGGCATCACTGCCCATGGCAGGGAGCTGGAACTAGATCGATCTTACGGTCCTTTCCAGCCTGAACCATTCCATGATTCTATGATTATCCAAGTTAGGTAATCCATTCTTCATAGGTAGAACAAATACTCTCCCTCAGAAGACCAGATACAGTTGGCTCCAACTACCTTGAATTAACTCCAACAGACCAACATACCTGTTATCTGCCATCTGTTTGTCTGTATCCACCTGCAAGTTGAAATACATTGTTTAAAAATACTTTGATGGTAATTTGTTTACCTCAATAGCAGATGAAAATAGAACACGTCATCGTTTAAAACCTCAATATTAATTAACAGCTGCTGTTTTTTTCTAAGAAATTCATCATGCATCATATCTTACAGGAAAGTGAATGTCTACCATAACACCCAATCCCAACTGGAACTTGCTCGTAGTTTTAAAAAGTCTGTCAGGTGCTTTCACTTAACAGAAAAAGAAAAATCCACTTCTACCAGGTCATAAGTCTTCAGTCTGAGGATAAGTACCACAGTCTGAACACAATTATCACTAGTGCTGCATTCTGTTAGCTAAAAAAAAAAAAATAAATTTAAAATAAAAATAATAAAAAAAACAAGCCAAGGAGGAAGATATAATTCCTTGACAGTACCACAGTAAATAATGAATTTTTAATCTCTGCATATGCTCTATTACTATGCCTAATCTGACAACAATGGAACTTCAAATTAATTATAACTTCAGAATGACTTTTTACTTATGTGACCTGAGCAGACAAATACACCTCACCTGCCTGTCTAATCAAGGCTATTTTTGTGAATAGCTGCTTCTGCTGCACTATACTGAATAACAAGCTAAAACTAGTGCTAGATAAAGAGAAGCAGAACACTGGATGAAAGAAAACTATTTACCAAAAAAAAAAAAAAAAAAAAAAAAAAAGGCTTTTGACAGCAGCTACATAGGCAGATACCCCTGTGTAAAGATTTGCCTTGAACTTATTTATCAGGAGTGAGGAAAAAAAAAGAGGAACCACAGAAGCTGAAGTCTTGGTACGAGCAATGACTGGAACCAAGTTTAGCAGAGCTACCCCAGCCCCCAGGACTTAAATTAGCTCCCCTAAGAAACCAGAGGGAGACAGATTGCCTAATTTATATCACTATTACTTCTTTACTGGGGTGAAAATCCAAGCCTGTACATCTATTTTAGTAATACAGGTTGGTTATTTTTCCACACACACCCTCCCCCCCCATTCTAAACAGTTCATCACAAATCCAAGTAATCACTACACACCATACACAGGAAGCACAGGTGATACTTTCCACTATCAAGCTTGCAAGAAAGTAGATGTTGGTCTGCAAGTCAAATTTAGAAAAAAAAGAACCTCCCATCATTCATGAGAGTTGACAGGGCTGATTTCTGAGGTTTTACAAATGCCAAGCAGGCTGATCTTTAGGCCAGCTTCCAATACAGGGCTACCAAAGAAGAAGTTAAGTGTTAATGAGACCTTGAGTGGCAGCCAGAGCAGGGGGCCCAGAGATCACATGCACTCTCCCATCTGGAAACACCCATTCCTGCTCCAAACTGGAAAAGCAACACTTTCACAACAACTTTAAACAGAGTTGAAAAGGTTTGTTAATTTACAAAAGTACTAAAATTATACCTTGGATTATTTCACAGCAAGTAAATTTACTTAACATCTACCAAAAAAAGCATGAGCCCACACCACAAATCAACTCCAGGAACAAACAAGGCTTCTTGTAGACCAGGTGTGTTTCACTCCTCATACAAATGATTCTGCTCAGTTGTTTGTGCTGTATTTCCTAAAGGGAATTACTTCTCAGCCCTATGAGGGAAGACAAGATCCACATGCCATCCTTATCCGTCTTTGGAACAGATGGAATAAAGCTCCCGTAACTTGAATATATTCATTTTTAATTCTCCACAGGAACACTCGTGAATTGGGCATCTTCTGACAAAATCCACTCACCTGAATACCAAGGGGGGAGAAAAAATAAAAATCCAAACCAAAAAAAAGCCAACCCCCCAAAAGCCCCAAACCAACATTCCCTGGTGCAAATACATACTTTAATTCTTGTTTTGCTCCTCAAAGCTGCTCCTTCAGCAACTAAGAAGTAAAAAGAAGTACATAAATATGTCAGCAGCTTTCTTACAAAACAGCTTGTGATTCCAAGTTGCATTACAGATGTCTTCCAATGACTTCACCACCACAGTCACTAAGAAGACTGGTAAACGCTGGTGAGAGCAGGGGAGGACAGAGGAGGGTGATTTTAAAGAGACAAAGTTAAATGCACACCTTGTTGAAAATGTACATCAGCAAAGCACTGAGCCTTCACATTTACTGCCTTAGTTACTTTCTAAGCAAGTGAGCTCAATTTGCAGACATTCAAGAAAAAAAAACAATAAAACTACCAGAACTCCAAGAAAATAATAGCATAGTATTATTATTGCTACCACCACCAATAAAAGGGCAGATTTATAGCTTTATTTCTTCTGGACAGTTAACTGTTTTCATATGCCTAATGCAGACATGAAGCTTTGGGAAACAGGGGACTACATTAACCACTTGCCCCACAAAGCAGGCCACTGCAATTTGCCTAGCACAAATGTTGCACACAATTAGTCACTTAAAACAGCAAGAAAATGTAAACTCGATGCTCACCAAGACAGATGATGCAAACTAGATGATATCAGTTCCAAACTAAGATAGCAAAAGTTCATTATAAGCACATGCAGTATCCTGAAGGATGCCACTTTAAAGGAGAAGTCAGTACATTTAGTGGCAAGGCATATTCATAAACAGAAGTGCATACAGAGTTAAGCTTTCCCTACTAAAAAAGCTCACATCTTGTTTTACAAACCTCCTAAATACAACCAGAACATGAAGCCCAAAACTAACAGCCTCCTGAGCTCACAGGAAGGCTTATACCCACAACTGTTACTGTTTATTTGTAACTACAACAAATAAGAAGGGAAAGTTATGGCTTCTGATTTAGAGCGACAGGGATGCAGCAACCCTGTGGGAAGCCACAAACATAATAGTCTGATACTTCCTCTTTCTTTTTAAAAAATTAGAAGCAATTATGAAAAACAAAAAAGTCTAGAGAAAGAAACTCATTAACCAGTTCCACGAACTCTGAATGTCAGCAACACTTAAGCTCCCCTTAGAAGTTTTCTTCAGGATATACGATTTTGGTTAGAGACAGCTTTATAAAAAATTGCCTCATGGTTCTCCTTCCACCTATAACTCACATACCTGTCTCTCCACCTTTTGATTTTGAAGCTTTGTAAGCACATGTTACAGGAACGGAGCCAGAGAAATCCTACAAACGCTGGTGTTACATACGGTAAACAACCGCCGGGGACCTCGAAATGAAAAACTGAATCCCCAGAATCCCTCACTGCGCTAAGGTAACACATGATCGTGGATGAAGTGGAACAACAGAACTGCACCTCACCTAAGCGGCTACGGGTTTGACTCAAACCGAGCACCACGGAGAGACAAACCGTTCACAACAAACAGCCCTCCCACCGTCTTCCTCCCCGCTTCCCCGGGAAGGCGGAGAAATGAGGGCTCACTGCCAGGCTCCACAGGGCGGGCCATAGCGGCTATACGTGTGGCCGGGATCGATGTGTCCCTTTCCGTCCGACCCAGGGTAACACAGGCTTCCCTTTCCGTCCGACCCAGGGTAACACAGGCTTCCCTTTCAGTCCAAACTTCCCAAGCCAACCTTAAAATGGTGCCTTGCCAGGCCGAGCCGGGCCGTGCCCGCCCTTCCGGCCAGGCGGCTCCGGCCGACACCAAGCTCCACCCCAGAGCAGGCCCTAAAGGCCGTCGCACGCACGCCCGCCCCGTCCCGTCCCCGCGCTGCGATCACAGCGGCCGGGGCGGGCCGCCCGACAATCCCACCGCGCTCCCGCACCCGGAGGCCGGGAGTGCAGCGCAGCGACCCCGCCACGCCCTCACCTGCCGGCGTCCCCCCGCACCCGCTGAAACAGCAGCGCCAGCCGCCAGGCTCCTCGCAGGCTCACAGGGGCTGCGCCACAGATAACAAAGCCCCCTCCCATTGGCCGAAGAGCGGGCGCCTCCCCCAGCAAAGGCGTCGCCGATTGGTAGTAGCAACGCTACAGCCGCCACGCCGCACGCGGGCCATGTTGACTATCCAACTGCGCAGCCCTCAGCCAATCAGGGAGAGGACGGGGGTGCGCGCGGGGCTTGCGGCGAGCGGGTGGAGCGCGTGATGCGGGGCGGGGTTTAGCGGCTGTTACACGCCATGGACCGCGCTCCCGACACGCGCGGGAAAGGCCCCTTGTGGGAGGAGGGGGAGAGCTGTCGGAGGGGTGGCCTCCCGCTGTGTCGTTTAACCACCCCGGGCGGCTGCGGGCCGCGCCTTGGCGGGGACCCGCGGCAGGGTTGAGGGCCGGGGATCGGTGCCCGGGCGCTGGCGGTTCGGTGCGCGTTGAGGCTTGGGAGGAGGTGGAGGGCTGAACGCGCATTAGAGTGCCGAGGAGCGATGACCCTGGCATTTCCCGCCGCCTTTGCCAGGCCCTCTGTGGTTACGACAGGCTGTGCTGAGGGCTGGGAAATGCAGTTTCCGAGGCGCTTAAAATGCCGTGCTGCTTTCCAAAGAGGGACTGAGCAGTGCCAGCGTTGTGTTCGGTCGCCTGCCTGCACCGCGAGGTTTACAGTCTTAGCACATACACGTGCATGTATTTGAACGGGTACGGTTTGGTTACATTAATAATGTGACCATGGTTTTAAGAAAGTTTCTCTGCATATCATCTGTGTGAGAAAAATGTAGGAGGCTTTGTTATGAGTGAGCTATAGGCAGAACGGAAGGTCTGTAGGGCACGGAGTTCCAGCTTGTGGGCCCCAGCCAGGGGAGCTTGTGGTCGGTGATAGGAATATCTGTACACAATACAGATAAGGAGTTTATGTAACTGCAGGGCTTGAAAGCATGCACAAGTTTAGAAGTTGATTTGTGAGGAGGACTCGGAGCCTTCCTCCCTACGACCACCAGAGACCCTCCGAGAGCCACCAGAGGGGAGGGGTTTGGGTTTGTGGAAAATTTAAATCATCTCTCGGAAGAGGGGAGGCATAATCAGGAGACACACCTAGAAAGGTATATAAACTGTGAATACCCGTTGAGTGGGAGTGCTCATCTGTCTGTGGATGATGCACCCAGCATGTTGCTATTGAAAAGCTGTTTGCTTCACAATTCCCGGCTGTGAAATTTTGATTGCTAAGCAGGTTTCTCACAATCTGCATGGCTAAGACTTAAACTTCCGCAGCTAAAAGGTGACTCGGAGCTGAGTGTTTACTGTTAAAAACAAACAAAACCAAGCACAGAAACAACAACAGAAAAAACCCACAGTTTTTGCTGTGTCACATGGAGCTCCTTGGTGAAAATGCAGCTGTTAGGCTTTCCAGTGTTATTTCCTCATCTAGAGACAGCTAGAATTTCCTCTTCAAGAAAAAAGAAACCCAGCAAAACTTCCCTAACAGCTTGGCTGCTGTTCATATGGCAACTTGCAAGCAGCAGATGCTGTGTAGCCCGATTATCCCAATGCTGTGTAGCCCAATATCCCTTAAAATTGGAGGATCAAAGGGAATTAAAAAAAAATTATACATTTTAAAATATAGGTTATTAATTCAATGTGAATTGGAATATAATACTGCTGTCTTGACAGTAAAGAAATAAAGTTGGAGGTTGGTTCAAGATCTCAGAGCAATCAACAAATTTGCAGAGGATATTAATCCAGTAGTAGCTAATCTGTATACCTTATTGACTAAATTGAATAATAACCAGAGATGGTTTGCCGTCTTGGATTTAAAGGACGCTTTCTTGTGTTTACCATTGGCCAAAGGAAACCAGAATTTATTTGTTTTTGAAGGGGAAAATCCTGTATTTCCAGTAAGAAAAACCTGATTAACTTGGACAGTTAACCCCTCAAGGGTTTAAAATCAATCTAACGATTTTTGGAAATCAGTTAGCACTGGAACTAGAATCATGGAAACCACCCACTCAGTCGTGGACTCTTACAATCTGTGGATGACCTATTAATTGCCACAGAAACAAAGGAAGAATGTGTCCACTGAAGGGTGGGATTATTGAATTTCCTGGGACTGAATGGTTATTTGGTATCCAGACAAAAGGCCCAACTAATACAAACCCAAGTTTCCTACCTAGGATATGAAATAACAGGAGGGCAGAGAGAACTTGGAACCACTAGAAAAGAAGCTATTTGTCAAACTCCACGACAGTCGACCGTCAAGGAGCTCCAGACGTTCCTGGGAATGACTGGATGATGCATAGTTATGGTGTTCTGGTAAAACGACTATATGAACTGTTAAAGGGAAGTAATCTGGTTTTGGAATGGACTGATTCAGCAGAGGAGGGCTTTTAGAAATTTAAAACAGCTAATGAGAGCTGCAGCTCTGTGACTTCTAGATGTGACTAAATCCACTTGGCTATATTCCTAGGAAGAACAGGGAATAGCTTTGGGGGTCCTTGCTCAGAAACTAGAACCCTATAGGAGGGCAGTGATGTATTTTTCAAAACAGCTGGATGAAGCAAGAAAAGGATGGCCCAGATGCCTAAGGGCTGTAGCGGCAGTTGTCATGAATACTGAAGAGGCTCGCAAATTTACCTTGGGACAAAAGATTACTGTGCTAATGTCCCATGTTATACCAGCAGTCCTGGAACAGAAAGGAGCCCACTGGTTATCTCCTTCACATTTTTTAAAATACCAGGTCACCCTTGTGGAGCATGATCATATAGAAATTGTGTCACTAGTGTTATGGATCCAGCATCCTTTTTTGCAGGAACAACCGACAGAACTAAAACACAACTGCTTGGCCACTATAAAGACAGTATATTTGAGCCCACCAGATTTGAAAGAAAAACCTCTGGAACATGCTGAACAAGAGCCCTGGAATTGGCTAAAGACAAAAGGATAAATATTTGGACTGATTCTAAATACTCTTTTGGTGGGGTCCATGTACATGGTGCCATCTGGAAAGAACAAGGACTTTTGAACACACAGGGGAAACAGATTAAACATGCTGCAGATATTCTACAACGACTGGAAGCTGTTCAGCTACCTGAGGAAGTAGCTATTATGTACTGTAGAGAGCATCAACAAGGTGACTCTCATCAGGATACTGGAAATAATTTGACTGATTTTGAAGCCAAACAAGAAGCTGAACAATCTAAAATTATTCCCTTAATCCCTGATGGCAAACTAACAATTGAGAAAGCTAATCCTAGATATTGAAAAGAGGATAGAAAGTTGATTGAAGATCTGAAAGGACAGGAAAACAAAGAGGGTTGGGTTCAGATACCTGATGGGTGAATTGTAATTCCCTATAATTAACTCTGGAAGCTAGTCAGGAGGAACATAATAAAACTCATTGGGTTAGCAACTCTTTGTATAGATACTTAGACAAACAAATTGTAGGAAGGAATCTATATACCATAGTTCAATTAGTGACAATGTGAGCTCTATCTCAAGAATAATCCTAAAATTGGCAATAGAAATCAAATTGGGACAATTGGGAGAGGAAGTAACAGTTTTTTCTGAATTACTGAGAAAAGAAGGTTATTGATATTTGTTGGTGTTGATGGATACTTTTTCAGGGTGGCCAGAAGCATTCCCTTGTAGAATAAATAATGCAAGACAAGTAATTAAAACATTATTAAATGATACAATACCTTGTTTTGGAGTACCAGTGGCAATTTCTTCCGACTGAGGCTCACACTTTAGTGCAAAATTGTTACAAGAAATTAGCAAAAAATTAGAAATTGATTAGCAACTATGTGTTCCATACAGGCCTCAGGCCAGTGGGCAAGTACAAAAGATGAACCATCTGATCAAACAACAGATTAGTAAAATATGTCAGGAAGCGAATTTATATTGGTACCAAGCCTTACCACTGGCTCTATTAAGAATTCAAACTAAACCTCAGTCGAAAGAGACTAGGCCATGTAAAATTTTATATGGAAGACCATATCAGTTCCAGTTTAAAGGAGAAAGTCTTCTGGAAGTGGGAGAAGGCTATCTCTGAGAGTTTCTGGTCAATCTGGGAAAACAATAAGAAGAAATAAATAAGAGAATATTAGGGACAAGAGCAAGAAGCTTGGATTATCCGATTCACCCTTTTAGATCTGGAGACTAGGTTTATGTTAAGAATTTTTCAGGAGAGCCTCTAGAGGAGAAGTGGAGCAGACCGTACCAGATATTACTGACCACCTTTACATCAGTGAAGGTAAAGGAACAACCTGCTTCGATACATTATCCAAGAATAAAGCAAGCACCAGAACCAGAGAAGGCATGGTGGATCGAACCTTTAGGACCCTTAAGTATGAAATTGCATTGGTCATAATTAGGATTTATATGATAACTGGTGTACAAGCTTGGGACCAAAACTTAAACCTGAAATTAATGCAGAATGTTACTAAGGTTTTTAATCATAGTGACTGTTGGGTGTGTGCACAGTTGCCTAAATCAGGAGAAAATCCAGACCTACCTGGCATTCCAATTCCCAACACTATCTCATGGACTAATTTCTGGGTGAACACTGGCAACCTATATCCAAGGGAAAGGTTAAAATTTGGGATAGTTAATCCTAATCCAATTAAAGAATATTATACCTGTATAAAAAAATGCATTACACCAGGAACCAGAGTATGAGATTGTTTGTTTAAATGCCACAGGTGTAGGTCACTATTCAGATTGCAATCACACTATTAATATAGATGGTATAATGGTTCAGTGGTGGCCTGTTCCTGAAGGGAAAGGATGGTATTGATTATGTGGAGAAAATGCTTATAAGACCCTACCCCCCAAATGGAAAGGGGTATGAACTTTAGGTGCTATGATACCCAATCTTACTATTATTGACATATATCCTTCTGGAACCTGGGATAGAACTTTTGCTAAACTGATTAAGCAAGGACTTAACCCTATTGCTGAATGGAACACCGCATTTCATAGTTTTGTGAGATGGCTAATTCCATCTCTGGGAGTAAGTGAATTAGAGAAAGCAATCGTAAATATCTCAGCAGCCATAGAGGAAATAGAAAATAAAACCACTGATATAATCCAAGCAGAACAAGAAGAGATAATTAGCTTATCTAACGTGGCATTACAAAGCCAAATGGCTCTAGATATGTTATTGGCTTCACAAGGAGGGGTTTGTTCCATAATCAGTTAAAGTTGCTGTTCCTACGTCGATCAAAGTGGCAGAATTGAAACAGATCTGGAGGAAATTTGGAAACAAAATATTTAATGAAATGGCCAAGGATGATACCTCCTGGGGGTTTGAAGAAATATGGAAAAAGTTAACTTCATGTTTTCATAATCTCTCCTGGTTGAGGCAACTAGTTGCAGGAATAGTAATATTGTTTTGAATTAATTACTTGTGATATTATACAATTGCTTCTGGTATTGTAAGCAGGTGAGCAGCTCCCTGCGAAGGACCTGCTGCAGGACACCAACTCTGGCTCCGAAACTGCTGTGGCTGCCGATATGGGGTAGCTGGTGGAGAGGGTGGAAACCGACGAGAGCAGCAGCTCTGAGGTAGAGGCTCTCACCAGTCTCCTGGGTGCTCCCCCATTAAGGAGCCTCCTCCTCCACGGGTGGCTCTTTGCCATTGCCGTAAGCTTCACCGCTCCTGCACAGAGCTCAGCACAGGCAGGCAGGGCTGCATCCAGCCCTGCTGACATGGGTTTGTGTGATGGCTTCCATTGGGGCAGGGTGAGGACCAACTTCCTGGTCTGTACGGACTCTCCCATGGGGCTCATACTTTGAGCTGCTGGCAGAGGTAACTGTGTGTGTCCACCCAAGTGGCGCTAAGACGCTGCTTAACTAAACACCCATGAAAGTACCATGGGTGCTGGGAAGGGGGGTCAAGATGTACTGGTAGAATACAGCAGCAGCCCCCCGGCACAAGCCTGCCCAGCGCCCATCTGTCTAGCGCCCAAGTTAATTTGCAGGTGCTTCTGTTCAGTCCTGCTCCTGTGTCCTGACTGCCGTCCCTCTCCTCGCCCCACTTTAGGGGAACCTCCAGGATGCTGCCGGCCGGCTGCCAGGCCTCGGCAACCTAAGGACTCTGGCCAGTGATGTGGTATGTTTACGAGCACGCCGGATCCCGCTACAGGACAGGAGATGGCTGCATCCCTGGGGGACCAGTGCAGGTGGTCCCTCTGCACTAGGGCATGGTCCCCAGCAGTGCTGGGTGTGAGGGGGAGTGCTGGGGTGGGCCCCACCATGCCCCTGGCTGCATGGCTGGGGTAAGCCCTTGAACCCTTCCTTCCCCAGCAAATGCTGAAGAAAAGGCTGGGCCTGTACCCGAACCCAGAGGAGGTCAACAACATGGTGCACTGGGACGTGCTGGAGGATTGCCTGGTGGGCAGCAAAAGAGAACGAGGTAGAGATGGAGGAAGACCCAGAGGAGAACAAGAAGGAGACCAGTCTGCCACCAGCAGGTCTCCCACTTCAGATGTGGACACCCCACAAGGGGCAAGCTCAGTGCTGGGATCTAGAGAGAGCTCAGTGGGGCTGAAGGATCCAGGGACAGCTGTAACGGCCCCTAAGCAGCTGGCAGGAGTTCCCTCACATCGGAGGAGGGATGCTAGCACCAGTGTGATGATGCAGACAGCGTCTCAGGACGTGCAGACCACCAGCCTGGGGACACAGCCACCACAGCTGGAGTCCACGGGCACGCAGACCAGCAGCCTGGGGACACAGCCAGCACAGCCGGAGTCCACGGGCGCGCAGACCAGCAGCCTGGGGACACAGCCGGAGTCCACCGTCCCTCAGACCACCATCTCAGGGGAGCGGCTCAGCACACAGCTTCACCAGGCTGGCCCCCTGGCAGCAGGGACTCTCTTGCCGACAGCCCAGGGATTTGAGATCCCACTGGATGCTGATACCAGGGCCACGTCCCACGTGCAAGAGCTGGCCTTGCCCTCGAGCTCCAGCAGTGCCTACCACAATGCCTATAAGTGCTACGTGGAGACGGTGGAGGCTCTCAAGCAGATTGGGCAGCTGAGACACCTCTACGCTGCCCTGAAGGAGCAGGTGGCCCAGATAGAAGCCACCAGGTTGGAGCAGACTGAACTGGAGAAGCTGCGCCTGCTCCTCCAGAAGGGAGGTGGGAGCTCTGGCTGGGAGGCTTGTGGTGGGGGGGTGTTTGAAATGCTGGGTCTGGAGCTGGTTGTGCTCAGAGCCTGGCGCGTAGGGTGAGACCCCTTCACTGACAGTGTGTCCCCTTGTACCATGTTCTTCTAGGCCAGGAGAGCGTTGCCGATGTGCTGGGTGACCTCCAGGCCCAGGTGTCATCCCTGCAGGGCCTGGCCAGTGACCTGCAGGGCTTGTCCAGGGAGCTGCAGGGGGTGGCCAGGGAGCTGCAGGGAGAGAAGGGGAAGGTAAGGAGGCCCCGAGGGAGATGCAGGGGTGCTGGCAGAGTTGGGCACGGAGGAGGCAGCTGAAGAGCCCCTGTGCTGGGATGACACAGGGGCCATGCCCTGACTCTGCCCCCACTGCCATTCCCAGATCAGGAAGCTGGAGAGTGCCCTTGGCAAACTGGAGGCGGCCAGAGCCAGCTGGCAAATGGATCTCGGCGACCAACTCAGCCTGCCACTGGGGTAAAAGGACAGGAGGGGGTTTCGTTTCCTGTGGGGCTGCCAGGGAGCCCCGGAGGGCTGGGAGCATTCCATGCTGGGTGTTGAGGGATGCCCCCTGAGCAGCTAAGCTTGTGAAGACTAAGCCTGCCTGTGCCCCCGTCTCGCTGGCCAGGTCCACACCGCAGGAGGTAAAGCGGGACATGAAGGACCTGCCAGAGCATCATCAAATAAGCAAGGCTGCACTGGATCAGTTGGTGACCCAGATGGGCGAGGAGGGGCAGGAGCAGGTGAGGCGTGGGGGGGAGCTCCCACCACCCGCTGGCTCTTTGAGGTGGTGCCGGTGGGATTCCCAGCCGCATCCCGTGGCTGGCTGGGGCCACGGAGCCTCCATGGCACCTGGGATTGTTGGCTGCATCTGTCCCGTCTCAGAGGTGACTCCTCTTCCCCTTCTGCAGCTGGAAGAGGTGAGAGCGATGGCGAGCACGGGGCAGGAGGAAGCAGTATGCCCCACGTGCAGCAGCGACACCAGCATGCGTTTGGGGAAGCTTCTGCGGAGCTATGAGAAGCTGCAGAGGCTGGTGGACTCCCTCATGTCGAGGAAGAAGACGGGCAAGGTGGTGCAGCAGCTGCCAGGGAAGAGCCAGGTAGGGAGATGGCAGCATGGGGGACTTGGGAGGGGGCTGCCGGACCCATGCCCAGCTGTTTGTGCTTTGGTGTTATGTGGGGGAGTTCCTTGCTGCATATGTCTGCAGCATAGAGGGAGATTCAGGCCGTGCTGCAAATGTCCTGCTGGCACTGAGAGCCTATGTCCACTGGCCCGGTAAGCCAGGTCTGTCCCCGTGGGGCAGCCTCCCCACCTTGCCTGGCACTACCTTGTTATTTTCCTCCCTGGAGCAGGACCAGGAGGTGCTGAAGCGCATCCAGGCTGCCGTCCTGCAGATGCAAGGGGAGTATGAAAAGCTCAACTCTGTCATGGGGAGCCTCCTGGATGACAGTCGCCAGCAGCAGAAAGATATCGAGGTAGATGGCTGAAAGCCCCATGGGCTTAGAGCATCCTCCAGGCAGAGCCCAGGCTGGGGACCACAGGCGATTTGCCCTGTGGAGATTAAGAGTACCTTTCCCAGAGGATTCTTGCGGGGGGTAGAAGCAGGGGTGCTCCTGCCACGATATCATAGGATGCTTTCTGTGTTGGAAGGGTCTGTTGCAGTCCATGGAGAGGCTGGAGAAGGAGAAGGCAGACAAGGACGACCTGGAGCTGGGAATGGATGAGGTACAACCTCAAGGGGCCTAAGCAGCAGCCAGGGGGGTCCTGGGCAGGGAGACAAATGCCCCTTCTTCCCTGGGAGGTTGGTGGGAGAGCTGGCCCGGGGGAGGGAGGATTTCTAGCCCAGCTGCAGGTCCCTCTGTCTCCCCCCATGTCCCTTGGGCTGGTAGGACCGACCCCCTGGGGGTGACGGGGCGAGTGGGGCCACACAGCCGTGGGAGGAACACAGTGGTCCTGCAGGAGTGCTTTTGCCTCTGCCCCTGCAATGAGCTGACCCTGGCTGTTGCACCTCCATCCTTTCCCCACCGTTCTCCTGCCTTTCCCTGTTGCTAGAAAGCAGACAAAGACGCCTTGGAAAGCAAAGTCAGCCGCACCCAATTTGAGGCGAGCCTGGAGCTGCTGAACAAGAGAAACCAGGAGGTGCTGAGCCGGGTGACAGGCCAGGAGCAGGGGCTGCACGAGGTCCAGCAGCAGCTGCGGGAGGAGATGGCCTCCAAGGTGAGGGGCGGCTCATCACCGCTGGGCAAAAATGGCACCTTCGGGGCTTGGTGGCCCAAGGCAGCATCCTCCTGAGGATTCCTGCTCCTGGCTTTTCTGTGAGGATGCAGCGTCCCATCCCGGGGCGGCTGGCTGAGGGAGTGTGTCTGTCTGCAGCTGGATCGCCTGGAGCTGGGGCCATTCCAGCAACAGCTGGATGGACGCTGGAAGGGCAGCCTCGAGCAGCTCAAGGAAATGGCACCACCAATGGAAGCTGACGATGCAGCTGGGATTAGGAAGTGAGTGCAATAGGGACAGCACTCGCCTTGTTCCCGCCTTGTCCTTGCCTGCATCCCCTGTTCCCACGGTGCTCTGGGTGCCTGTGGCAGTGGTTCCCATGGCTTTGGAGGTTCTTGGGCGCTCCCTTCTGCGGATACTCCTGTGCCTAAGATGAGGTGGAGGTTTTTCCCAGGCGGGAGCCCACAACCAACCACTTTCCCTCATCCTATCCCCTTTCTTCTGTAAGCAGTCAGCAGGTTGGGACCTTGTTGGTGTTGGGGGGGATAAACCAGGCTCAAAACCGGGTTTCCCAACTCACCCGGCCCTTTCTCCCCTCCCCAGGCAGCTGCTGGTGGATTTCCAGTGCCTGTCTTGTGACAGGCAACTCAGCATGCGGATGCCTAGCTCGTGAGTACCACCCAGCACAGGCGCATCAGGAGTCTGCATGGGTGGGATGGGGGGAGGTGGGTGCTGGTGATGCTCCAGACGAGGCATGGGGTTCGGGGTGTCTGCCTGCGAGGGTCCGGTGGTGCCCAGCACCCTCCACAGGCCTGCCCGTCAGCGGGAGGATTAGGACCCCTCCCTGAGGGCAGCGGGCAGGGGATGCCGTGAGGTACAAGCCTGTGGCGGTTGGGGTGCTGCCACGAGCCCAGGTGGGTCATTTGTCCCCTATCACCCCCTGATGGCTCTTGCCCTCCCCAGGCCTATCCCGCCCATCCCGTCCTTTCCACCGCTGGTCCCTCACGTCACTGGGCAGTCCCACCCCATTCGGAAGACAGAGCAAATCCACAGGTAGGGGACACGGACCCATCCCCATCCCTGGGGTGCACGATGGCCCTGCCCCAGCAAGGGAGAGTCCTTCCCTGCGTCGGGGTAAAGGGCTCTGCTCCCTGGGCAGGGCAGGGGAGCAGAGATGTGCCACAGAGGCTCAGCTGTGCTTGCCCCAGGCCTGGGGTTTTACAGCCTCGCCACTGTGCTGCCCCGTCTCTCTCTCAGTGGCGCTGAAGCCGCATGTGCTGAGTTGTGTGTTGAGTGTTCCCATACCCTATCGCGCAGGGAGCGGATGGCTGCATGCAGGTACCCCACCGTGCCACGGCAGTGTGGGGGCCAGCGTACCCTCACACACCCGCTGCAGCGCAGCCTGCGCCTCCAGCCGGTCCAGCCCAGCACCCCACAGACACTCCAGCCACCCACCCTGCTCCCCAGCAAGGTAGAGATGAAGAAAGAAGGGATCTGGTGCGGGTGACTGAGGCTGGGAGGGTGATGCTGAGCGTTTGGGAGGGGGAGGGGATCCATGCCTCAGTTTCCCTAGGAGAGACGGGTATAGAGGGTTGCTTGGGGATGCTGAATTCAGCCCCAAGCTTTAGCCAACCCATTCTCTCCCCAGCAGGACAACATAGAGCTGTTGGGGCAGGGCAGCCGCAGGGCTGGCCCCTGCCCCTCAGACCCAGGCCCCACTGGCCCACTGGAACACAGGTCAGCTTCATTCCACAGCCACCTCCTCCAGGTACACCAGCCCCAGCCGCCCCTCCAGCCCCGCAGGACGGATGCAGCATCCCGGCAGCCGGGCAGGACTTGGGGTCACCGGCTGAATCCCAGTGCCCCGGCACCCCAGCAGGCAAGGAAGTAGCTGCCAGCAGCAGCAATAAATGGTGATGCTCAGCAAAGCGCCTGTGTGGCCTGAGTGGGGGAACCCTGGCTTGGGATCTGCCCTTGGCCTGTGGCCACGTGTCACTGAAGGAGCTGAAAACAGCCCCTGGCCACCCTCCCTGCTCCTCATCCCCAGGGTCTGGGCAGCCCGAGCTTCTGCGCTCCCCCTGGCTCCTCCATGATCCCTGTGTGGCCCCGATGGCCCCTGCTAGGGGAGCCTGTGGCCCCACAGTGGGGCTGGGGGAGCTGAGCAGTGCCAGCAGCAGCAGGAGGAGGAGGATGCTCAGTGGCTGCTGAAGGTGACAGCAAATTGGCACCTGGGTGGGAAGGGCGGTGGTGGCAGCACACGGTGAGGGACAGCTCTCAACTCCCTGCTAAAAGCAGGGAATTTGCCCGTATTGTTGCCCTTGTTTTCTGATTGTGAGTATTGCAGTGGTATTGGTGAAGAGCACAGCGCAGGAAGGGGCTTCAGGGCTTCATGCTAGGGTTGGCTTCCTTGGTGTTCTTGTCAAGGAAGGCAACATGTGTGGCTGTACTGCTTCTGGCATCCAACTTCGATCATACCCAGCCCTTAATTCATCAATAAGCCATGACATCAGCTAGCTGGGGCCAGCCAAGACGGTGGAGATTTGGTGCCTTAAATTGCCCAGGAGAGCTAACTCCCACCACAACTAGGCTGTGTGGACTTCTGAGGCTAGGGCTCAACTCCCCTGCCTTCACAAGTCTACAGAATAAAAGCTTAACACTGTGTCCCATTGAAGCCAAAGGACTGTAGTCATCCGCCCATGTGTGGCTGTTAAGAGACTGTGCTGTTGACTTCACTGTCTGTGTGGACCGTGCAAGCAACAGCCTTCAATCCAAGACTGTAGACCCTTGAACTGTCCTGGAAGCCCTGGTATCAAGCTTAGATGTAGAAACATACACAGCAGTTACCTATAGTTAGGTGAGAGGAATGCCAGTACAGGTGTCTATGGGACTGTAAGATGCCTGTGATGAAGCGAGCTACTGCAGAGGATCAAGAGATGAGACAGAGGTTTGTGCTCAATGCACCAGGCTGCATTAACCAAATGCCTCAGTGCTGGGCCAGTGCCTGTGACAGGCACAGCCGTCACGATAACACGTAAGTGGCAGTGTAAGGTCACAAGTGCTCTGTTTGTGTAAGTCCCTTATACCCACGTGGACCTCAACAGGGCTTGAAAAGAGGATGTGCACCATCTCGGCGTGGTCTGTTGAGGCACCACTTGGGTGGGTAGGAGCAGTGTTAGCATAAGAACTGACACATAACCACCGGAATGGTTATATGAGGTGCTTTATTGAGGCGCCGGGAACCAGGGGTACGCACCCAAATCTGGTTCCAACTCCCGTCACATCGCGTTCACAATTTATACACTAAAAATTTCGTAACTAATACATATTCAACACAGACATCATTGACTAATACATATGCATCAAGGATTGCTACTTCAGTCTATTACGACATCAGCTTCCTTTGCGCTTGCGCAGCCCCCTCTGGTGGTCGCCCTGATGAAGTAAGAAGTCTTCCTCAGGTTGTCCTCTTCACCTTTGCTCTACTTGGCTAGGTCCCAATCGTCTTGTGGACGTTAGCATTCTCTTGTCTTCACCAGGATGTTTCTGGTATGCCCTTTTTGGCTATCTTAAACTTAGGTTCTGCTTGGGTAGAGTTTTACAATACATACACCCATACTCCCCTCCCCATATACAGTTATGTTAGCTCTTGCTACCAAGACTACCATTGTATCATTTAGTTACAGAGTAACTGATACAAAACGGCAAAGTTACGATGTCTTCTAATATACAAAGCCTCACTATTGCTTTATAAATTTCTCAAATATAATCATTTTACTATCTTACATGATTATTTTATTGTAAAAACCTCACCCTAACATTTCCCCCCTTTGAAAATACTTCATTCAACTTAAGCAAGTATTTTCATTCTCTTAGGTAGCTGTCTCCTGATAGGTAGGTAGAGGTGTGGGGTACTTTGGATGTTCCCTAGTTACTGCTCCTATGATTCGATGAGTCCATGCACTGTTGCGAGTCATTTCCCTTTATAAGTGTTGGTCCCATCAGAATGGTTTCCGTGAACTTGCCGGTCAGAATGGCATCTTGTTTTAAGTTTTGTCAAACCATTTTTCTGAGAAATTCCTCTCTTTTAATGGTTCCTCATTCCAATTTCGGATGTATACTTGATCTCCTGGCTGAATGTCATGCACTGGATTTTCCAAGGACAATGGCCTGTTCCACACCAGGGTGCTTCTCAGTCTGGTTAGGGTTTTACCTAGAGATAGCCCATAACTGTAAACATCCTGATTCCCTTTAATGTGGGTATTGGGATTAGGTTCTGGTGCTTCATATGGTTTTCCATAGAGGATTTCATAGGGGCTTATTGACATTCCACTTCTCGGTTTTATTCTGATTCGCAACAAGGCTATGGGCAGTGCCTGTGGCCACTTTATTTTGGCCTCTTGGCATATTTTACTGATTTGCCTTTTTATTGTCTGATTCATCTTTTCCACCTGCCCACTAGATTGAGGTCTCCAGGGAGTATGTAGATTCCATGATATTCCTAACAGTTTACTTATCTTCTGTACTACTGTTATGATAAAGTGTGGGCCTCTGTCTGATGATATTCCTAAAGGACCACCAAATCGTGGAATAATTTCTCTGAGCAACCACTTTACTGTCTCTTTTGCCTGATTGGTGCGACAGGGAAGGGCCTCCGGCCATCCAGAAAAGGTGTCAACCCCTACTAATAAGTATTTGTACCCTTGTGTCTTTGGTAATTCCACAAAATCAATTTGCCAATAATCTCCTGGTTCCATCCCTACTCTGATCCTTCCCATTTCAACCTGTTTCCTCACTATTGGGTTATTTTTCAAACAAATTTCACATTTTGACCCTACTGATTTTGCCATGGTTAACATCTGTGTGGAAATTATTCCTCGCTTTAAATAAGTCACCAATGCTTCTGCACCCCAATGACATTTCTGATGTTCGTTCTGTAGAATTTTTCGCATTATAGCTGGTGGCACTATTATTTGTCCAGTTACTGTTGTATACCATCCTTCAGAATTCTTTTGAGCCTTTAAAAGTCCTGCCAATCTCTCATCTTCCTTTGAATAGTTTGGATCTTGTAAGAGATAGGTATGGAGTGGGCTTACCTTGAGAGGTATCAGTGCCATTATATTCCATACCTTCCGGGCCACCTGTCGAGCTGTCCGGTCTGCCAATGTATTTCCTTCAGCTATCTTTGAAGTTCCTCCTTGATACGCTTTGCAATGCATGATGGCCACCTGTTTGGGCTTTTGCACAGCAATTATTAATTCCAAAATTTCTTTTTGATATTTTATATTAGTCCCTTGAGAAGATAGAAGCCCTCGTTCTTTCCATAACGCTCCATGTATATGTGCTACGCCGAACGCGTACTTGGAATCTGTCCAGATATTTACCTTTTTGTTGTTACTCGGTTCCAGTGCTCTCATAAGAGCTATGAGTTCAGCCCGTTGTGCTGATGTTCCAGGAGGTAGCGCTTTTGCTTCAATTATCTTTTGCTGTGTTGTTACAGCATACCCTGCATATTGTGTTCCATTTTCCACAAAGCTGCTACCATCTGTGAAAAGTTTCCAGTCAGGTTGTTCAAGAGGTTCATCCTTTAAATCTGTTCTAGTCGCATATGTATGCTCGATGACCTCTATACAGTTGTGTTTCAGCGTCCCTCCTTCTAGGTCCGTTCCTAGAAAGGCTGCTGGATTTAACAGGTTAGTAGTCTTTAAGCTTACATCATCTTGTTCTGTTAAAATTGCTTGATATTTCATCATCCTGCTAGGAGATAAGCAGTACCCCCCTTTTTGTTCCAAGACGATTGTCACCATATGTGGCACAAACACTTCCATGCGTTTTCCCAAAGTCAGTTTTCTGGCCTCCTGTATTAGAACAATAGTCGCTGCTACTGCTCTCAAACATACAGGCCATCCCGCACTTACCGGGTCCAGCTGTTTTGAGAAATATCCTACTGGTCTCTTCCAGCTTCCAAGTTTCTGAGTTAACACTCCCAGCGCTAATCTCTGTCTCTCGTGGACAAATAACTGAAAGTCCTGTGTCAGATCTGGGAGTCCCAAAGCCGGAGATTTCATTAACGCCTCTTCCTGTGGTTTATTCCAAACAAAAACAGGTGATTTTTGGGCCTCATACAGGGGTTTAGCAATGAGTCCATAGTCCATTATCCATAATCTGCACCACCCTGCCATACCCAAAAATGTTCCTAACTCGTGTAGGTTCCGCGGTTCGGGAATGGCACAAATTGCCTCTATGCGATTTATTCCCAGCTTTCACTGCCCTTGTGAAATTTCACATCCTAAGTACAACAGAGTCGTGCACGCAATTTGCGCCTTTTGAGACCTTATACCCATTCAGGCCTAGTTGGTTTAAGATTTCAATAGTCACCTTTATGCATAACGATTTTTGTTCTGTTGCAATAAGGATGTCATCTACGTATTGCAATAAGAGATATTGTGATCTCGGTACCTGTACCTTTCCTTGAGTGGTCCATGCCTCCAGTTCCTTAGCCAATTGGTTTCCAAATAGGGTTGCACTGTTCTTGAATCCTTGTGGAAGTCTGGTCCATGTCAATTGTGTTTTCCGTCCATTGTGTGGGTTTTCCCATTCAAATGCAAACAGTTTCCTGCTACTTTTGTCAAGAGGAATGCAGAAAAAGGCGTCTTTTAAATCAATCACTGTAAACCATTTATACTTCACAGATGTTAACAATGTGTAAGGGTTTGCAACCACTGGGTGGGTATCTTTTGTTATCTCATTTATGGCCCTCAGATCCTGGACGAACCTGTATTCACCATTTGGTTTTCTTACTGAAAAAAAATGGAGTGTTATATTCTGATTCACATTCTTCCAAAATTCGATATTTTCAAAATTTCTCAATTGTTTTTAAAATCCCGTATCTTGCTTCTAGCTTCAATGGATATTGTTTAATTCTTACTGGCCTAACCCCATCCTTTAGCTCCACTATTACTGGTTGAGTTGCTTTTGATTTTCCTGGGATTTCTGTTTCCCAAACTACCGGTATTGCAGCCTCTTCTACCTCCTTTGGGATTTGAGCAATAGGCTTTTCTTTAAGAACCAAAATCTGTCCTGCTTTTGATTCAGGGATTTGCATTATTAATTCACCATTCTCAAAAATGATCATTGCATCCAATTTGGCCAATAAGTCCCGTCCTAAAAGGGGAATGGGGCATTCAGCTACATATAGAAATTCATGTGTTAATTCCTTCCCTCTAAATCGCAGATCTAGGGGCTGCAAGAATGGCTGTATTTCCTCCTTCCCTGTGGCTTCCACAATTGTCGTAGTTCTTTCCCCTAACTTCCCGTGTAAATCATTTAAAACTGAATAGGTAGCCCCTGTGCCTATTAAAAACTTCACTTCTTTTTCTCCCAATTGGATTTTGAGTTTTCATAATCATTTTCATTACACGGGCTACTTTATCAGGGTTTTCTCTATATGTTCCTGCTGATTGTTTGCAGATGATTAAATCTCCAGGCAAGAAAGGTACCTTAACATACACCAGGCCCTCAGCTCCCACCCCCTGTCTTAAAGGTGCCAGCACTGCTTTAGGTACCTGGATTCACATTTTTCCTTCCCGACTTCCCCTCCAGCGAGTTCTGTGTGAAACCAGAGTAGTGGGGAGGGTTGCCCTCTGATCTTTCCTACACTGGCAACTTCCCCTGCTTTCAAAATCACTATCACTCTCTTCCTCACTGTCATCTTCTCCCCCCCCCCCCTTCCTCCATTTGAAGCCGGTGGGGCTGATGGGGTCACTACTAAATCCAGACTTTCAATGTCCCTCTGGTGTTGTAAACTATTGTCTACAGCAAGGCATTGCGTATACCTTTTTGGTAACACATCCCTTATACTGTTGATTAGCATTTACCTTCACATCCATTGTTCCACAGGATTTTTTTTTTATTTTTTTTTTTTTTGCCACTCATCATTATTTCTTAAAGCAAAGAATAGATAAACATATGGTACCTCATCCCATTTTCTTTCCCTTTTACAAAACAACATCAGCTGCAAAACAACATCAGCTGCAAAACAACTGCAGAGTCCCATTTTCAGGCCACTTTTCCTGATCCCCTAGTTCATACTGTGTCCACCAAACGTTACAATAATCAATCAATTTACTTTTCCGCATACTTTGCCCAAATCCCCCTTCCTTCCAATGGCTTAGCAGACAGCCTAGTGGAGAGGACTTGGGAATCGGCGGCATCTTGTGAGTACAAAGGAGTTTCCTTTTGTACCACAAATCCTAAGGAAAACTGGTTTCCTTTACACCACTAAGTTACAACACTTATTTACACCGATGCTGTTCCTGCAGCATAAATACCAATACCGAACCACGTTTGCCGAACCTGCAGAGCTTTCGCTACTGTCTAACGGACGGCGCCTAGGCTTTTACCCCGAGAGTTCTCTAGCCCCAACCAAGCGCAGCTTTCGCCACGTCTAACAGGCAGGCTTTACTACTAGCCCAGCCAAACACAGCTTTTTGCTGCGTATAACAGGCAGGCTTTTACCAGACCTTTACCAAAGGTCAATACCATACATTTACTAGAAATCGGTACCGTAACCCAAACCAAAAGCACCTTTCTTACCGTATCAGAGGTCCGTCATGAGCAGCGGAGGTCGGTCGTGGTCGATGGCTCCCCGAGAATCTCTCGGTGCCGGCTGGAGCAGGATCGAAACGCAATCCGCCTCAGCAATGCCCGCGAGGTCCCATCTGGGGTGCCAAAATGTTAGCATAAGAACTGACACATAACCACCGGAATGGTTATATGAGGTGCTTTATTGAGGAGCCGGGAGCCAGGGGTACGCACCCAAATCTGGTTCCTTCTCCCGTCACATCGCGTTCACAATTTATACACTAAAAATTTCGTAACTAATACATATTCAACACAGACATCATTGACTAATACATATGCATCAAGGATTGCTACTTCAGTCTATTACGACATCAGCTTCCTTTGCGCTTGCGCAGCCCCCTCTGGTGGTCACCCTGATGAAGTAAGGAGTCTTCCTCAGATGAAGTAAGAAGTCTTCCTCAGGTGAAGTAAGAAGTCTTCCTCAGGTTGTCCTCTTCACCTTTGCTCTACTTGGCTAGGTCCCAATCGTCTTGTGGACGTTAGCATTCTCTTATCTTCACCAGGATGTTTCTGGTATGCCCTTTTTGGCTATCTTAAACTTAGGTTCTGCTTGGGTAGAGTTTTACAATACATACACCCATACTCCCCTCCCCATATACAGTTATGTTAGCTCTTGCTACCAAGACTACCATTGTATCATTTAGTTACAGAGTAACTGATACAAAACGGCAAAGTTACGACGTCTTCTAATATACAAAGCCTCACTATTGCTTTATAAATTTCTCAAATATAATCATTTTACTATCTTATATGATTATATTATTGTAAAAACTTCACCTTCTCTAACAGCAGTAGTGGCACTTGATCAACATTTGGTTAGATCATTATATTCCTAAGCTTTATTTCCTGCTACTTATGCCTGACGGCATAAATTCTTGAACAGCAAAGGCCATCCAAGGCTCCCAGCTTCTCGCTGCTCGAATACAGAGAAGATCTATCAGAATATAGAGAGGTGACGCGGGGATTTTCTGTGTGCATGCGATACGTTTTTTCTCTGTTTGCGGAACCAGCTGATCAGGAGAGCAGTGTGACTTCCGACAAGGGAATTATTCTTGGTGCAGCAGAGGAATAAAAACCCATGGGTTGTTTCTTACTGTTGAGAGCCCTTGAATAATTAGGCTTTTGAACATAGTGAAATATTTAGTGAAGATGACAAGAGTTCAAGCAAATGCAGATGCAAGCACATGCGCAGGAGAACAGCACAGCCGGAAGATTCCCCTTATTTATTCCTTTCTGCCATGTGTTCGCACCTACAAAGCTAAAATACTTCTTGTAGCAGGTCTTTCTTTGGTTATCTTTTAGTTTTGCTCCTGATACCGGTAGTGAATTCCTGTAGAACACAGAAAGTGTGCAGGATAAGGAATGCACCAATATGTCATCATCTGGCACAGGAAGCAGCAGGGCAGGACCTGGAAGAGATTCACAGTTGGGGACGAGATTCAAATGACATTTCTGAGCTTGACGCATGACGCGTGCAGAAATTAGTCCAGCACTGTGCTGCCAAGCACCCCAGCTCTGCTTGGGCTGCCGCCTAATGCTGAACACAAATGCACTCTGCAGGTACTTCATTTCTCTTTGCCCGAGAGATGCGATCTGCACCTGCATGTGCCCACATCAGTCCTGTGGGAGAACTCAAGTCCACCCGGACTCCTGAGCCTCTGGATCTCCAGAGATGTTCTGTTAGGTCCTTGGAGCATATTTCATCCGCACTTGCATGTGTTTCTCCACCTGCAGTGGTTCAGGGTGGTACCCACTCTTATCGTAATACTCCAGTTGATGGAGCACTCTCCTGGCATATCGACGGTCTTGGGTTTACTTCTCAGTCTGTTTTGCAAGGGTGAGGGGTTGGATCCACATCTTCCTGATTTCAGAAGAGCCAGAGCCATGAACAAGGAGCAGCATTGGGTCTGGGAAGCAGGTTTCCTTGAGGCTGTTATGAAGGCGCTGTGTCTCTTGGCTGCTGAATCCACTCCATGAGAGATGAGCCTTCCCAAATGCAGATAAAGTGACAGCCACGTCATGAAGGAAATGACAAGAATTCCCTTCATGAAGGAAATTCAAGAACTCACAAGAATTGCCTTTGGACCAGATGTCACAGTGGCAGTGGCTCCCGAAACACGGGGTTGTCTGTGGTGCTTGCTGATGGAAGGGATCAAGCCTTGGAAATGGCATAGCACACAGGGAACTGACATTAGTGGACTCCAGTATGCACATGCCAGCTACGTGGAACCGGGCTGGCTTGTAGCTGCGTAACTACATAGAGACCTGCCAGCCAGCCTCTGCACAGGCAAAGCTCAGCCTGTCCTCCCTCAGTTCTTCCCTGCCTTCCTGCTGCTCTCTGCAAGCATTCTCAACCTTTGAATAGAGCTGATCCTACAGTTCTCTGAGCATGCCCTTTCTCTGTAAAATTCAAACGTCTCCTCCTCTGAAAATAACCTCTCCCCAGTTGCTCATTATCTGCCTGTGAATGCTGGAGATACCACTCAATATCCTGCCGTTTTATTGGCAGGTAAATAGTTCCGGGTTCCTGGGCCGTTAATTGGAACACCCTCATTCGGCCCTTTTGGACCAACTGTGCTAAATTTTCTATTTTCTGTTGAATAGTAGTTTTGGGCCAGACAGCAGTAAAAAGCCACTCCAATATCTTCACCTCCTCCCCCCTTTTCTTTTTGCACTGTGTCAGTGCACCCAAGAGTTGCTTACGGCCTTGTAGTATTGTAAGTTCTACGGGAAGGTCTGGGTCTCTACGGTCGACCCATCTCTGTACGATTTGTGTGCTGATGCGCTGAATGGTTAGCCGCTGTTCCGACGTGGGTCGCACCGGTCGTGCTGGGTCGGTGCCTTGCAACAGGGGTCTCAAAGTGTTAGCATCATCGTTTGAAATGCCCGCAACAGGAGGCAGCCATTGTATATCTCCAGGTAAGCTCTGTGCGTCATGTAGGGTTGAAATTTGAATGTGAAGTTGCAGCTTCTGTGGTCGTACCTGGCCCTCTGTAATATGCCAACCTAAATATTTCCAAGCAGGGCCGCGCTGAATTTTCTCAGCCGCGATAACAAGTCCTTGTTTGCTCAGTTCCTGCTCCAGTAGTGTCTCTTGGTCCGTGGTGAAGGGTTGATTTTGGGCAAATAGAATATCGTCCATGTAATGATAAATTAATGTTCCTGGCCATATCCGGCGAAGGGGCTGGAGCGCATTGGCCACAAACAGTTGACACAGGGCAGGGCTATTTTTCATGCCCTGTGGCAGTACAATCCATTCAAAACGGCGAAAAGGTGCTGCTTTATTTGGCATTGGCAAGGTGAGAGCGAATCGTGCGGTATCTAGTGGATGCAGCTTAATTGTGAAAAAACAGTCTTTAAGATCAATAACCAGCAGGTGCCAACCCTCTGGGAGCATAGCAGGGTTGGGCAATCCTGGTTGCAAGGCACCCATCGCTTGTATCTGTGCATTCACAGCTCTCAAGTCCTGTAGCAGTCTATATTTTCCTGATTTCTTTTTTATAACAAAAATTGCCGTATTCCAGGGGCTCATGGAAGGTCGTAGATGTCCCTGTTGTAATTGTTCCTGCACTAAAAGCTGCGCTTGCTCTAGACTTTCCTTTTTCAGCGGCCACTGCTCGACCCACACCGGAGTGTTAGTAGTCCATGTGAGCTGGATCGGGAAAGTCCATTGTGCAGCGACCGCTCCTAAAAATGCTGGTTAGTCAGCACCAGTCCCAGCTGGTCTAGCACATCTCGGCCGATTAGGGCATTCACCCCAGTGGGCAACGGCATAATGGTTGCATAGATAGAAGCAACCTGACCTTCGACGGCCACCTGTATTAAATCAGAGCTGCGTTGCACAGAAGCAGTACCACCAATGCCTTCAACCCCGCCAAGGGTGGGGTGGCACGGCCACCAGTGTGGCCACTTGTCAGTGTTTATTATGGTGATATCTGCTCCAGTGTCCAGTAATGCCGGTAAATTTAGACGCTCGTTCCCTCGAGACCATGTGGAGTCCACTACGGGTCTGGTGGTCATTGGGACAGTTAGCATAACAAGGCCTCCCGTGGAGCCAAATCCTTGGGACCCACGCTTGGCCAATGAACCAGTATCTTGCATTGCAGCAGTTAATTGTGGCAAGGGGACTAGCTGGGCAATCTTGCTCCCTACAGGGATATGAATCGGAGGAAATGGTGTTTGAGCTACAATGCAAATTTCTCCAGTAAAGTCTGCATCAATCAGTCCAGGTAATATAAACAGACCCTTCGGTCCACTGGAGGATCGCCCAAGCAGCAGTGCTCCATGGGCTTGTCCATTTATCATTAGTGGTCCCCGTACTGCTGTGGGGATCTTACACGGCCGTTGGTCAATGAGGGTCGCATCTACTGCGGTTGCCAGGTCCAAGCCGAGGCTCCCTCTAGTAGCGGGCTGCAGGTCGGCTGCGGGCCGCAGCTCCCGGCTGATGGTGTCGCGCTTGGCGCTGGCCACTGGGCGGCAGCCGATGGTGTCGCACTTGGCGCTGGCCACTGGGTGGCGGCCTGAGCAGGGGCCGCAATTGTTATCTGCGCGCGGCGGCCATTCGCGCTCATCTGTCCGTTTCCCGAGCAGCTGCAGGCTTCTGTGCTGTGGCTGTTTCGGTGACAATTAGAGCACCAAACAGTCCTTCTGCAGTACCGTTTCAAATGTCTTCCGCCACATCTGTAGCAACGAATCTGCGGCTTGCATTCACGTCTTGGTTGTGCCGGCACTCCGTTGTTGGACCGGAGAGGACCCAGCGCTGCAAAAGCCTGTACCTGAGCCTGCGCTGCCTCCCTCTGTGCCTGAGCCATCTCTTTTCCCATTTCCCTAACAGTTTCTACAAGTAGTGCCTGAGCTCCTACTGGCACCCTGCTCATGCGTTCTAACATAAGTTCTGTGGTGGCATCTGCGGGTAGGGTGACTAAAATACCTTTTGTATAAGTGTTGCTATTTTCCATGACACACTGGCGCAGCAGCGGACCCCTCACATAAGCTGGAGTATCCGCTAAACCGATGGCTGTGGTTAGTCTATCCGCAAAATCAGCAAATGTTTCATCTTTTCCCTGTTTACTGAGCATGTAGGAGGGGGTGGGGGGCGCCGTGCGCACTCTCTGCATGGCTTGCCGGGCAGTACGCGTGGATTCCAGACAGACGCCTGGCCCCATTTGCACTTGAATGTCTGCACTAGCAAGTCGCCCAGTTCCCATCAATTGTTCTGTTGTAACGCCAAACAACGGGTCGGTTTGGCCTCTGGGCAGGTTTGATGATCTATCACAGAGCTGTTGCCAATGCGCCTGCCACAATAGCTGCTGCGCTTGTGTCATGATCATTCTAATTATTCCCTTAATATCTTCAGGGCATAAAACTGTACCGCTCCAAATATAACCTAACATCTGTTTAGTGGGCTCACCGTGCAATCCTGATTCATTCACCCTACTTCGTAACTGAGTTAAAAATTTCCAATCTAGGGCATAATGGGTTCCCTGTGTTCCTCCCAGTCCATCTGGTTCGTACCGGACTGGGAAGGCTCGCAGGTCTTCCAGATCTCTCGTTAGGGCGTAGTCTTTATTTTCTACTGCGTGTTTCAAAATGGCGCCCCAATCGATCCGGCACCGAGGCACCGCCCTCTTTCTTTCGGATTCCTCGACATTTATCATGCGTATGCCTTCTAACACACTCTCTCTGTCCTTTTCAAAGTCCCTGCTCTCGGAATCCCTCTGCTTTTCAGAGCTCGACTTGGGGGGGGGGGGGGGCAGGGAGTTGCGCATCCTCCGCTGCACCTTCTGATGAGGAGGAAGGGGGAGAAAGGGAGGGGGAAAAACCCTGCGCTCCGAGCACAGGGAGCGCCCCGCAAGTTGGGGGAAACGAGTTATAATCTTCCCCCGGCCTTAACCGACCGGGGACGTCTGTTCCTAGTTTCTCTGTTGCTACAGCGGCGATTTTCTTTTCCGCCTTGTATTTTTTTATGCAATTTAAGGCTTACCAAATTTCCTTGCCGTTTTATCATCATCAAGCATCGAGTCAAATAACTCATCACCAAACTTTCGCCACTCACTCTCCTCAAATACTGTATTAGGAGCTACAAAAAGTCCCTTAGCCTCCCCTACAGAAGGGGATAACTGCTTCAGTTTTCTGAGAGGGATATGTACAGTGTAAGTTAATATTCAGGGATCTTTCTACGGTGCCTAGAAAGAGAAATGCACATTGGAGGAGGGATTCCAGAGTCCACGGGCACGCAGATCACCAGCCCTGGGACAGAGCCGGAGTCCACCGTCCCTCAGGCCACCATCTCAGGGGAGCGGCTCAGCACACAGCTTCACCGGGCTGGCCCCCTGGCAGCAGGGACTCTCTTGCCGACAGCCCAGGGATTTGAGATCCCACTCGATGCTGATCCCAGGGCCACGTCCCACGTGCAAGAGCTGGCCTTGCCCTCGAGCTCCAGCAGTGCCTACCACAATGCCTATAAGTGCTACGTGGAGACGGTGGAGGCTCTCAAGCTGATTGGACAGCTGAGACACCTCTACGCTGCCCTGAAGGAGCAGGTGGCCCAGATAGAAGCCACCAGGTTGGAGCAGACTGAAATGGAGAAGCTGCGTCTGCTCCTCCAGGAGGGAGGTGGGAGCTCTGGCTGGGAGGCTTGGGGAGGGGGTGTTTGAAATGCTGGGTCTGCAGCTGGTAGGGAGATGGCAGAGTGGGGAACTTGGGAGGGGGCTGCCAGAACCATGCCCGGCTGTTTGTGCTTCGATGTTGTGTGGGGGAGTTCCTTGCTGCCCCCCATATTGTCTTGTAAAGTCTGCAGCATAGAGGGAGATTCAGGCCGTGCTGCAAATGCCCTGCTGGCACTGAGAGCCTATGGCCACTGGCCCAGTAAGCCAGGTCTGTCCCCGTGGGGCAGCCTCCCCACCTTGCCTGGCACTACCTTGTTACTTTCCTCCCTGGAGCAGGACCAGGACCAGGAGGTGCTGAAGCGCATCCAGGCTGCCATCCTGCAGATGCAAGGGGAGTATGAAAAGCTCAACTCTGTCATGGGGAGCCTCCTGGATGACAGTCGCCAGCAGCAGAAAGATATCGAGGTAGATGGCTGAAAGCCCCATGGGCTTAGGGCATCCTCCAGGCAGAACCCAGGCTGAGGACCACAGGCGATTTGCCCTGTGGAGATTAAGAGTACCTTTCCCAGAGGATTCTTGCGGGGAGTAGAAGCAGGGGTGCTCCTGCCACGATGTCATAGGATGCTTTCTGTGTTGGAAGGGTCTGTTGCGGTCCATAGAGAGGCTGGAGAAGGAGAAGGCAGACAAGGACGACCTGGAGCTGGGAATGGATGAGGTACAACCTCAAAGGGCCTAAGCAGCAGCCAGGGGGGTCCTGGGCAGGGAGACAAATGCCCCTTCTTCCCTGGGAGGTTGGTGGGAGAGCTGGCCCGGGGAAGGGAGGATTTCTAGCCCAGCTGCAGGTCCCTCCGTCTCCCCCCATGTCCCTTGGGCTGGTAGGACCGACCCCCTGGGGGTGTGACGGGGCGAGTGGGGCCACACAGCCGTGGGAGGAACACAGTGGTCCTGCAGGAGTGCTTTTGCCTCTGCCCCTGCAATGAGCTGACCCTGGCTGTTGCACCTCCATCCTTTCCCCACCGTTCTCCTGCCTTTCCCTGTTGCTAGAAAGCAGACAAAGACGCCTTGGAAAGCAAAGTCAGCCGCACCCAATTTGAGGCGAGCCTGGAGCTGCTGAACAAGAGAAACCAGGAGGTGCTGAGCCGGGTGACAGGCCAGGAGCAGGGGCTGCACGAGGTCCAGCAGCAGCTGCGGGAGGAGATGGCCTCCAAGGTGAGGGGCGGCTCATCACCGCTGGGCAAAAATGGCACCTTCGGGGCTTGGTGGCCCAAGGCAGCATCCTCCTGAGGATTCCTGCTCCTGGCTTTTCTGTGAGGATGCAGCGTCCCATCCCGGGGCGGCTGGCTGAGGGAGTGTGTCTGTCTGCAGCTGGATCGCCTGGAGCTGGGGCCATTCCAGCAACAGCTGGATGAATGCTGGAAGGGCAGCCTCGAGCAGCTCAAGGAAATGGCACCACCAATGGAAACTGACGATGCAGCTGGGATTAGGAAGTGAGTGCAATAGGGACAGCACTCACCTTGTTCCCGCCTTGTCCTTGCCTGCATCCCCTGTTCCCACGGTGCTCTGGGTGCCTGTGGCAGTGGTTCCCATGGCTTTGGAGGTTCTTGGGCGCTCCCCTCTGCGGATACTCCTGTGCCTAAGATGAGGTGGAGCTTTTTCCCAGGCGGGAGCCCACAACCAACCACTCTCCCTCCTCCTATCCCCTTTCTTCTGTAACCAGCCAGCAGGCTGGGACCTTGTTGGTGTTGGGGGGGATAAACCAGGCTCAAAACCGGGTTTCCCAACTCACCCGGCCCTTTCTCCCCTCCCCAGGCAGCTGCTGGTGGATTTCCAGTGCCTGTCTTGTGACAGGCAACTCAGCATGCGGATGCCTGGCTCGTGAGTACCACCCAGCACAGGCGCATCAGGAGTCTGCATGGGTGGGATGGGGGGAGGTGGGTGCTGGTGGTGCTCCAGACGAGGCATGGGGTTCGTGGTGTCTGCCTGCGAGGGTCCGATCGTGCCCAGCACCCTCCACAGGCCTGCCCGTCAGCGGGAGGATTAGGACCCCTCCCTGAGGGCAGCAGGCAGGGGATGCCGTGAGGTACAAGCCTGTGGCGGTTGGGGTGCTGCCACGAGCCCGGGTGGGTCATTTGTCCCCTATCACCCGCTGATGGCTCTTGCCCTCCCCAGGCCTATCCCGCCCATCCCGTCCTTTCCACCGCTGGTCCCTCACGTCACTGGGCAGTCCCACCCCATTCGGAAGACGGAGGAAATCCACAGGTAGGGGACACGAACCCATCCCCATCCCTGGGGTGCACGATGGCCCTGCCCCAGCAAGGGAGAGTCCTTCCCTGCGTCGGGGTAAAGGGCTCTGCTCCCTGGGCAGGGCAGGGGAGCAGAGATGTGCCACAGAGGCTCAGCTGTGCTTGCCCCAGGCCTGGGGCTTTTACAGCCTGGCCAATGTGCTGCCCCGCCTCTCTCTCAGTGGCGCTGAAGCCGCATGTGCTGAGTTGTGTGTTGAGTGTTCCCATACCCTATCCTGCAGGGAGCAGATGGCTGCATGCCGGTACCCCACCGTGCCACGGCAGTGTGGGGGCCAGCGTACCCTCACACACCCGCTGCAGCGCAGCCTGCGCCTCCAGCCGGTCCACCCCAGCACCCCACAGACACTCCAGCCACCCACCCTGCTCCCCAGCAAGGTAGAGATGAAGAAAGAAGGGATCTGGTGCGGGTGACTGAGGTTGGGAGGGTGATGCTGTGTAACGTTATCTAGGTGCCTGCTCTGGAAAACATCTCCAGCATACTGTGTGATACTGTGTGAATATAATATAATATAATATAGTATAATATAATGTAATATAATATAATATAATATAATATAGAGGCAGAGAGTTGACCAATGTACAGGGGGGTTGTACAGGGGGGTTGTACAGGGGGGTTGTACAAGGGGGTTAGAGGAGTTTCCTTGCTTAAACAAAAGTATTGTCTGTTGTAAATGCCTGCTAAGCAGAACAAAGGCACGTGGTCCTATTGGTAAGGAAAAGCAGACACTTGGTCCTATTGATAAGCAGCTATTGATAAGGAAATGCAGACATTTGATCCTATTGATAAGCAGCTATTGATAAGGAAAAGCAGAGGCCTGAATCTACTGATAAGGGGGAGAAGCAGATGGTTTATGGCTGGGATACCGACCAAACCCTAAGGCCATATGTGAAGACTGAAAGGTGAAAAGTGCAAGAAGAGGAAGACTCATTTACTTCATCTTGAAGACCCCTACCCACAGGAGGAAGACTCATTTACTTCATCTTGAGACCCCTGCCCATGACCAGAGGGGGCACTGCGCAGGTGCAGAGGACCTTCTGGCTCATTATTAATACGAAGTGGGGATAGGACATGAATATGTCTAGGCGTGTTGTGCAACCTTACGAATATATATATAACTTTAGAGAATAAATGTAGAGGGAAACAACACTGAGGTACGCATGACTTTGAGGAATTATCCCCGTGCGTCCCAGCGCTGAATAAAAAGCATACCTACTTTACAACTTTAACGAGTTGTGGAGTCAATCCGCGCATCAATTTGGCGAGCCAGGCAGGAGGTCTCTGTTCGGCTGCAGGATCGGCTGAAGGGCGGACATCCTAGGCGCCCCAGGCCGCTTGCCTGGAGGAGCTCTGCTCCTCGTCCGCTCACTGCAAGGACAGACAACAAGGAAACTTAGGGGGCCGCTTGCCTAAGGCGCGAGGAGCTCTGCGCACTAGTTCCCCTAGGCAGGTAGGGCTTGCAAGCAGGGGACTCGCCGACCGGTAGAGCGGCCGCTAGCGATCCTGAGGGTGGATCGGGTGAGTTCGGGCTCAGGAAGGATCTGCTAATGACCGTAGTGGAAGCAGGTGAAGGGGTAGGCGAACCCACCAGGTCTCCGCTGCATCTCAAATTCTGGGAACCAGGACAGACCTGCTACCATAAGAAGCAAGAGAAGGGTAAGGCGGAACCACGGTGTGAGTGTGTGGGATCCCATGTGTGTTTGTGTTTCTTATGATCTAACAACAGGGGAACTGATCTGCAGAACCCAGAGATATTATTTTACGGAACCCCTGAGAATATCATAAAACTTGTGTGTAGGTGCTCTCATTTTTAAGTGCATTTGCAGAGCACTAGGAAAGAGAAGCTATAGATTTGTAAAAGATTGTTTGAAATGGGAGCCGGTCGAAATAAGGGAACTCTGAAGAAAAGCCCATTGGGTTACATTTTGGCACATTGGAAAGAACTGGGAGGGTCTTGTGGGGGTTCGGTAAACAAGAAAACGTTGATAAAATGTTGTAACCAATATCTGTTTTAGTTAGACTGTTGCCAACTTAAAAGTTAAAATTCTCCATTCCTGTAATTTTGCATGATGTCCACCCCTGTTATTTTTAACTTGTAAAATTTGATAGGAAACTTCTGTGGATAAAGTTGAGTACTTGATGCATACGTATGGAATATCAGGTCTTGTGTGCAGGTACATCTTTTTATGAAGACTGTGATGTTCCTATCTGTAAAAATATTGTGAGTGTAAAAAGCTTACTTTTGAAAAATTCATTGCCAAGCTTGTGATTGTTTATGAGATTGGGAAAGTATTAATTGGGATTTTGGTGTGAAGTCCCTGAAGTTGAGTACCAGAGGACAAGTACTAGCCCCCTATTTATTATATGCTTATCTGTAAAAAAACATTCAGGAATGATATGGAAAGAGAACAGTGTGTCAATGAAATGACTCTTTCCCATGGTCATCATCTATATGTGTTTGATTTGCCTTTCCAGACTTGGATTGCTCTGGAGACTGCTAAGCATTTTTCCAGTTTGATATGGAATTTTCCCTGACTTGGATTCCTCCTTCTGTCTGTCGTGTGTTAGGGTTTGATAGCAGTTCTTTAAGGATGTTTGATGCCTAAGGCAGAGGATCCTCTATGGCAGTGTGTACATGTATAATTTATTTATTTTAAATTTATCAGATCAGAAAATGGGGCTACAGCTCCCATTGTCTGGTAACTCGTAGTGAATTTAATCATATAAAGCAATGAAAATGGTTAAATTATAGGAGAGAGATTTAAAAAAAAAAAAAAAAAGTCACCACATTTTAATCTCATGTCTCAAGCTGGGCATGGGGAGGCTTAGTCTGGGTATTAGGAAAAATTTCTTCACCAAAAGGTGATCAAGCATTGGAACAGGTGGCCCAGGGAAGTGGTGGAATATGTGTCCCTGGAAGCGTTCAAAAAAACCATTGAGATGAGGCCTTTAATGGCATGGCTTAGTGGTGGTTTTGGCAGTCCTGGGGTAATTGTTGGACTTTATGATCTTAAAGGTCTTTTCCAACCCGGTTAATTCTACAATTCTGTGATCAGGAGAAATGGCCTAAAAATGGAACTTTGAATTATAATACATTGCTACAATTAATGTTGGTTTTGAGGTGGCCAGGAAAATGGGATGAAGTACTATATACAGATAGGGATCTGGCAGAGCTATGTTAATTTCACATCCTGTCTGCCACTCCGGGTGGTTTCTTAAAGTGAAAAACCTAATTTTGGCTTTGGAAAAGGACAGAGAAAACCAGAAAGCTAAGCTGAAGAGATGTTGTTCAGCCTGTGATATTGGGAGAATGATGTTTAAAAGTTGAATCAGGAAAATAAGTAGAAAAATTATATATCACAGATACCTCTGAGAGGAGCATCCTCTATACCTGTCCTATCAGATATTGATAAGGAGGAGGAGATTCTGTCACTGGCAACAAGCAACAAAACCAGAAGTGCTGTTGCAGAGGCAGGCATCTGTAACCCCTGCAGAGCAGGGTGAGCAGCTGTGAGAAGAAAAAAAAAAGCAAAAAAAAAGGGAAAACCAAAGGGGAAAGGAGGGGAGCTCGAGCAGCTCCTGTGTTTGAGCACGGAATGAGTGCTGGGGCAGGCAAACAAGTGGGAACAGACATGTTGATAGACGGGACTGAGGGGTTGTTGAATGTTTTGAAACTGGTGGAGGAGGAATGTCGGGCAAAGGTGGGGGAAGTGGGTTTTTCTCCTATGGGACCGGGTGCTGTGGAGAGTTTTTGCCCTGGGGGAAGAATGCCATGGACAAAGGACCTGGGGAATCTGCCCTAGTAGATCCACTGATTAAATTAAAACTAGAGACCAGAGGAAATAAAGTGGAATTTTAGTGGATACAGGAGCAACTTATTCGGCGCTAATTCAGAGGGAAAAGAATTTGTTACAGATGTGGGAGCTACTGGCCACCAAGGAAAAGAAAAGAAAAAAACCAAAACCAAAAAAATAAAAGGCAAAAGGCACAAATTGGAAAAAAGCAACATTTAAAGAAGGCAAATGGAATTAAAGAGTTAAAATCAATTAATTGCATCCTTATTAGGACAAGAAGCAACATTTGCAAAATGGAATTAAAGAGTTAAAAATTTTGAGTTTATCTTTAATTCAACAGAAAAAGCAAACAGGAGGACCTCCCTGAAATAGAAGAAATCCTTAATGCAGGTGTACCTGGGAATACGGACATCTGAAGTTCCAGGTAAAGCGAAAAATGCTTTGCCTGTTAAAGCAGAAATAAAAAAGGGGGCCTGCCCAATTAGAATAAAACAATAGCCCCTAAAATTGCAGGAAAGGGAATTAAAAAAAAAAAAAAAAAAAAATCATGAATGTGAATTGGAATATAATACTCCTATCTTGCCAGTAAAGAAAAGTTGCAGATTGGTTCAAGATCTCAGAAATCAACAAATTTGTAGAGGATATTCAGTAATAACTAAACCGTATTGAGTAAATCGAATCAGAAATGGTTTGCCGTCTTGGATTTAAAGGACTCTTTCTTTTGTTTACCATTCAGAATTTATTTGCTTCCGAATGGGAACATCCTGACACAGTAAGGAAAACCCAATTAACGTGGACAGCATTATCTCAAATCAGTTAACACTGGAATTAGGATCATGAAACCACCCACTCAGACAGGGACTCTGTTACAATATGTGGATGACCTATTGCCACAGAAACAAAGGAAAAATGTGTCCAGTGAATGGTGGAATTATTGAATTTTCTGGGACTGAATGGTTATTGGGTAACCAGACAAAAGGCCCAACTAATCCAAACCCGAGTTTCCTACCTAGGATGACAGAGAAAACTTGGAACTGCTAGAAAAGAAGCCATTTGTCAAGCTCCACGACTGACAACCATCAAGGAGCTCCAGACGTTCCTGGGAATGACTGGATGATGCAGACTTTGGATGCATGATTATGGTGTTCTGGTAAGACCCCTATATGAACTGTTAAAAGAAACCCCTCTCTCTTTGGAATGGACTGATTCAGCAGAGGAGGGCTTTAGAAATTTAAAAGCAGAGCTAATGAGAGCTGCAGCTCTGACTTCTGGATGTGACTAAACCCTTTTGGCTATATTCCTATGAAGAACAGGGAATAGCTTTGGTGGTCCTTACTCAGAAACTGGGACCCTGTAAGAGAACAGTAGTGTAATATTCAAAACAGCTGAATGAAGTGAGCAAAGGATGGCCCGGATGCCTACGAGCTGTGACAGCAGTTGTCATGAATATTGAAGAGGCCCGCTTATTTACCTTGGGACAAAAATTACTGTACTAGTGTCCTGTGTTGTATCAGCATTCCTGGAACAGAAAGAAGCCCACTGGTTCTAAATATGCATTTGGTGTGGTCCATGCACATGGTGCCATCTGGAAAGAACGAGGACCTTTGAACACACAGACGACTACTGAGAGCTGTTCAGCTACCTGAGGAAGTAGCTATTATGTGTTGTCAAGGATATCAACAAGATGAAATTTGGCTGATTTTAACAATCTAAACTCATTCCCTTAATCCCTGATGGCAAACTAAGAACTGAGAAATCTAAACCTAGAAAATCAAAGGAGGGTAGAAAATTTATTGAAGATCTCAGAGGAGGAGAGGAAAACAAAGAAGATTGGGTTCAGATACCTGATGGGTGAATTATAATCCCCTATAACCAACTCTGGACGGTAGTTCAGGAGGAACATAATAAAACTCATTGAGATGAAGGAAGGAGATAGCAAGTCTTTATATCATATGAACAAATTGAAGGAAGGAATTATATATCATAGCTCAATTAGACAAATAATTTTTTTTTACCAATATTTGTTGGTGTTAACGAATACTTTTTTTGGGTGGCCAGAAGCATTCCCTTGTAGGTTTTGGAGTACCAGAGGCTATCCTATGTAAAAGTTTTATGTGGAAGACCATATCGGTCCCAGTTTAAAGGAGAAAGTCTTCTGGAAGTGGGAGAAGTTTATCTCCTAAAATTTCTGGTCAATCTGGGAAAACAACCTGCTTGCAAGAATAAAGAAAGCACCAGAACCAGAGAACACATGGCGGATTGAACCTTCAGGACCCTCGCATATGAAATTATATCAGTCATAATTTGGATTTATGTGATAACTGACATACCATCTTGGGTCTAATACTTATACCTGAAATTAATGCAGAATGTTACTAAAGTTGTTAATTGTAGTGACTGTTGGGTGTGTGCACAGTTGCCTGAATCAGAAGAAGATCAGGGCCTTCCTGAAACAGATAAATATGTATTACACCAGGATGTTTATTTAAATACCACAGGTGTAAGTCACTATTCAAATTGTATAGATGGTATCGTGGTTCAGTGATAGCTTGATTCCTGAAGGGAAAGGATGGTAGCAGGCCCTGAAGGAGCCCTGAAGGAGCAGGTGGCCCAGACAGAAGCCACCAGGTTGGAGCAGACTGAACTGGAGAAGCTGCGCCTGCTCCTCCAGAAGGGAGGTGGGAGCTCTGGCTGGGAGGCTTGTGGTGGGGGGGTGTTTGAAATGCTGGGTCTGGAGCTGGTTGTGCTCAGAGCCTGGCGCGTAGGGTGAGACCCTTTCACTGACAGTGTGTCCCCTTGTACCATGTTCTTCTAGGCCAGGAGAGCGTTGCCGATGTGCTGGGTGACCTCCAGGCCCAGGTGTCATCCCTGCAGGGCCTGGCCAGTGACCTGCAGGGCTTGTCCAGGGAGCTGCAGGGAGAGAAGGGGAAGGTAAGGAGGCCCCGAGGGAGATGCAGGGGTGCTGGCAGAGTTGGGCACGGCGGAGGCGGCTGAAGAGCCCCTGTGCTGGGATGACACAGGGGCCATGCCCTGACTCTGCCCCCACTGCCGTTCCCAGATCAGGAAGCTGGAGAGTGCCCTTGGTAAACTGGAGGCGGCCAGAGCCAGCTGGCAAATGGATCTCGGCGACCAACTCAGCCTGCCATTGGGGTAAAAGGACAGGAGGGGATTTCGTTCCCTGTGGGGCTGCAAGGGAGCCCAGGAGGGCTGGGAGCATCCCCTGCTGGGGGGGGTGAGGGATGCCCCCTGAACAACTAAAGCTTGTGAAGACTAAGCCTGCCTGTGCCCCCATCTCGCTGGCCAGGTCCACACTGCAGGAGGTAAAGCAGGACATGAAGGACCTGGCAGAGCATCAGCAAATAAGCAAGGCTGCACTGGATCAGTTGGTGACCCAGATGGGCGAGGAGGGGCAGGAGCAGGTGAGGCGTGGGGGGAGCTCCCACCACCCACTGGCTTTTTGAGGAGGTCCTGGTGGGATTCCCAGACGCATCCCGTGGCTGGCTGGGCCACGGAGCCTCCATGGCACTTGGGATTGTTGGCTGCATCTGTCCCGTCTCAGAGGTGACTCCTCTTCCCCTTCTGCAGCTGGAAGAGGTGAGAGCGATGGCGAGCACGGGGCAGGAGGAAGCAGTATGCCCCACGTGCAGCAGCGACACCAGCATGCGTTTGGCGAAGCTTCTGTGGTGCTATGAGAAGCTGCAGGGTCTGGTGGACTCCCTCATGTCGAGGAAGAAGACGGGCAAGGTGATGCGGCAGCTGCCAGGGAAGAGCCAGGTAGGGAGATGGCAACATGGGGGACTTGGGGAGGGGGCTGCCAGAAGCATGCCCGGCTGTTTGTGCTTCGGTGTTATGTGGGGGAGTTCCTTGCTGCCCCCCATATTATCTTGTAAAGTCTGCAGCACAGAGGGAGATTCAGGCCGTGCTGCAAATGTCCTGCTGGCACTGAGAGCCTATGGCCACTGGCCCAGTAAGCCAGGTCTGTCCCCGTGGGGCAGCCTCCCCACCTTGCCTGCCACTACCTTGTTATTTTCCTCCCTGGAGCAGGACCAGGACCAGGAGGTGCTGAAGCATATCCAGGCTGCCGTCCTGCAGATGCAAGGGGAGTATGAAAAGCTCAACTCTGTCATGGGGAGCCTCCTGGATGACAGTCGCCAGCAGCAGAAAGATATCGAGGTAGATGGCTGAAAGCCCCATGGGCTTAGGGCATCCTCCAGGCAGAGCCCAGGCTGGGGACCACAGGCGATTTGCCCTGTGGAGATTAAGAGTACCTTTCCCAGAGGATTCTTGCGGGGAGTAGAAGCAGGGGTGCTCCTGCCACGATGTCATAGGATGCTTTCTGTGTTGGAAGGGTCTGTTGCGGTCCATAGAGAGGCTGGAGAAGGAGAAGGCAGACAAGGATGACCTGGAGCTGGGAATGGATGAGGTACAACCTCAAGGGGCCTAAGCAGCAGCCGGGGGGGGGGGTCTTGGGCAGGGAGACAAATGCCCCTTCTTCCCTGGGAGGTTGGTGGGAGAGCTGGCCCGGGGAAGGGAGGATTTCTAGCCCAGCTGCAGGTCCCTCTGTCTCCCCCCATGTCCCTTGGGCTGGTAGGACCGACCCCCTGGGGGTGTGATGGGGCGAGTGGGGCCACACAGCCGTGGGAGGAACACAGTGGTCCTGCAGGAGTGCTTTTGCCTCTGCCCCTGCAATGAGCTGACCCTGGCTGTTGCACCTCCATCCTTTCCCCACCGTTCTCCTGCCTTTCCCTGTTGCTAGAAAGCAGACAAAGGCGCCTTGAAAGCAAAGTCAGCCGCACCCAATTTGAGGCGAGCCTGGAGCTGCTGAACAAGAGAAACCAGGAGGTGCTGAGCCGGGTGACAGGCCAGGAGCAGGGGCTGCACGAGGTCCAGCAGCAGCTGCGGGAGGAGATGGCCTCCAAGGTGAGGGGCGGCTCATCACCGCTGGGCAAAAATGGCACCTTCGGGGCTTGGTGGCCCAAGGCAGCATCCTCCTGAGGATTCCTGCTCCTGGCTTTTCTGTGAGGATGCAGTGTCCCATCCCGGGGCGGCTGGCTGAGGGAGTGTGTCTGTCTGCAGCTGGATCGCCTGGAGCTGGGGCCATTCCAGCAACAGCTGGATGAATGCTGGAAGGGCAGCCTCAAGCAGCTCAAGGAAATGGCACCACCAATGGAAGCTGACGATGCAGCTGGGATTAGGAAGTGAGTGCAATAGAGACAGCACTCGCCTTGTTCCCGCTTTGTCCTTGACTGCATCCCCTGTTCCCACGGTGCTCTGGGTGCCTGTGGCAGTGGTTCCCATGGCTTTGGAGGTTCTTGGGCGCTCCCCTCTGCGGATACTCCTGTGCCCAAGATGAGGTGGAGCTTTTTCCCAGGCGGGAGCCCACAACCAACCACTCTCCCTCATCCTATCCCCTTTCTTCTGTAACCAGCCAGCAGGCTGGGACCTTGTTGGTGTTGCGGGGGATAAACCAGGCTCAAAACCGGGTTTCCCAACTCACCCGGCCCTTTCTCCCCTCCCCAGGCAGCTGCTGTTGGATTTCCAGTGCCTGTCTTGTGACAGGCAACTCAGCATGCGGATGCCTGGCTCGTGAGTACCACCCAGCACAGGCACATCAGGAGTCTGCATGTGTGGGATGGGGGGAGGTGGGTGCTAGTGATGCTCCAGACGAGGCATGGGGTTCGGGGTGTCTGCCTGCGAGGGTCCGGTGGTGCCCAGCACCCTCCACAGGCCTGCCCATCAGCGGGAGGATTAGGACCCCTCCCTGAGGGCAGCGGTCAGGGGATGCCGTGAGGTACAAACCTGAGGCGGTTGGGGTGCTGCCACGAGCCCAGGTGGGTCATTTGTCCCCTATCACCCGCTGATGGCTCTTGCCCTCCCCAGGCCTATCCCGCCCATCCCGTCCTTTCCACCGCTGGTCCCTCACGTCACTGGGCAGTCCCACCCCATTCGGAAGACGGAGGAAAATCCACAGGTAGGGGACACGGACCCATCCCCATCCCTGGGGTGCACGATGGCCCTGCCCCAGCAAGGGAGAGTCCTTCCCTGCGTCGGGGTAAAGGGCTTTGCTCCCTGGGCAGGGCAGGGGAGCAGAGATGTGCCACAGAGGCTCAGCCGTGCTTGCCCCAGGCCTGGGGCTTTTACAGCCTCGCCACTGTGCCGCCCTGTCTCTCTCTCAGTGGCGCTGAAGCCGCATGTGCTGAGTTGTGTGTTGAGTGTTCCCATACCCTATCCCGCAGGGAGCAGATGGCTGCATGCAGGTACCCCACCGTGCCACGGCAGTGTGGGGGCCAGCGTACCCTCACACACCCGCTGCAGCGCAGCCTGTGCCTCCAGCCGGTCCACCCCAGCACCCCACAGACACTCCAGCCACTCACCCTGCTCCCCAGCAAGGCAGAGATGAAGAAAGAAGGGATCTGGTGCAGGTGACTGAGATTGGGAGGGTGATGCTGAGCATCTGGGGGGGGGGGGGGGTCCATGCCTCAGTTTCCCTAGGAGAGCTGGGTATAGAGGGTTGCTTGGGGATGCTGAATTCAGCCCCAAGCTTTAGCCAACCCATTCTCTCCTCCCCAGCACGACAAGATGGCTGGCCCCTGTCCCTCAGACCCAGGCTCCACTGGCCCACTGGAACACACGTCAGCTTCAATCCACAGCCACCTTCTCCAGGTACACCAGCCCCAGCCGCCCCTCCAGCCCCGCAGGACGGATGCAGCATCTCGGCACTGCTTCAGTTTTCTGAGAGGGATATGTACAGTGTAAGTTAATATTCAGGGATCTTTCTACGGTGCCTGGAAGGAGAAATGCACATTGGAGGAGGGATTCCTCCGCCAAAAATATAAAAAAATATAATAATATAATATAATATAATATAATATAATATAATATAATATAATATAATATAATATAAATAGTGCCGGAGAGTAGGGGCTAACAATCTATTTCCTGGAGGTATCCTGAGCAATTTCTCAAGTGTTGGCTGGCTCAGCCCTCATCATGTCTCCACACACAAGTGCATTCACATGACTCTGACACTGGTCAGCAGCGGCATGTACGGGAGGAAAAATTCCAGCTGTCCTCTTGCTTTGCAGCTTTCATACCACTGAAAGGTTCACGGGGGCAAGTGCCTTCCTGATCTTCAAATACATGGGCAAAATGTGGGGTACACTCCATTGAAACTTGGAGCTGGAGGAAGGCTGAACAGCCACTGGCATCTGCTCTCAGCGAGGCCGGATGCGTGAGAGTTGCAGCGTGTTCTCTAGCCCTAGAGCTGCTCTGTAACCGTACATTTGGGAAGTGGGAGGAGCTCCTTCATGTCCATGGGCCCGTATGTCACTGTCACTCTCCATGTCACTGTCACTCTCCATTTTAACTTCTCAGGTTGCACAGCTATCTCCCAGTCTCGATTCCTGCATTTATCTCTGCAGCACGAATGCGCTCTAGGAGCCAAATTAATATCCTTGCTCTTGTATCCTTGCTCTTCTCTCTTCCTTCTCATTTTCTTTGCTCTCAAAGAAGGGATCCCTCTGTTCTCTACTACCGATTCTCAGGTGCCGATCACTGGTCAGATGGTGCTGCCACTGCATGGGCAAATACGAAAAATGGGTGGCAGGAGATTTCTTCCACTGAGGTCTGTTCGGGCCTGCAGGGAGATGCATTGTCCTGGGAAACATGTTCACACTGTCGTGCCCAACAGACGGTCCAGCTGGTCCCTCCCCAGCCTCCACCTGCCCCTTCAATGGCCTCCTGAAGTGAGCCCCTTCTTACTTGCTAGGTGTCTTCTGCTTAGAGTCGTGCTCTGGCCAGTTCAGCTATTTGAGATCCTGCAAGATCCTGCAACTTCTCCTGAATGACCTAGTGTCTTATTAGGTGTATCTGCCTCTGTGCTTCTTTTATAGGGTGTCTTACTTAACTTTCTAGATGATGAGGTGTTTTAGTCTACATGCCATGTCTTGCTGCTTTAAGCAGCCCTGCAGGAGGGAGGTGTCGGTTCTCTGGCATGGTCGGACCTGGAGGTTTCTGCGGGAAAAGATGTTCTTGAGGATTCTTTCTGTCAGTACTTGTCTGATGGGTGACTCTGCTTCCAAGATGTTTTGGAGTCCTCTCCTTCCTCGGGTTGTGTGGAAGCTTGTGTCTGCCTGTGCTGCTTTTTCCTGCTTGTGCAGCTCTTTGTTTGCTCAAAATGGGTGTGGTGATGCTGAGCAGAGGTGCTCAAAATGGCTTTTGCGTAGCTCTGCCGTCCTGATGCTGTCTGGCAAGGAGAACTGCGGGACGGGAGAGGGTCGCGGGGCGTCGCCTGGCAACGGGTGTTTTCGTCAGCGGTGCCCTCTGTGAGTTCAGGAACGGGCTCGGCCAATGGGCATCGAGGAGCGGGCGGTGGTGGTCGGTAAAGAGGCGCGGCAGGGCGGGGGGCAGGGTCAGCTGCTGCAGGTACGGGGCCGGGGGCTCGGGGGGGCGGCGGCGGGGAAGGGGCCGGGGCCGCCACATCCCTGAGGGAGCAGGAGGCAGGCTGCCGGCTGCCCGCTGTCTCTCCTCCCGCCAGCAGGTCAGACTCGTGTTGTCGGCCATAGCGGCAGCCATGGCTCTGCTGAGCTTGACGCAGCTGCTGGACGCCGCCATCGGGACGCCCGATGTCGCGGCCGTGAACTTCCGAGAGCTGCGCAACCTGCTGCAGGCCATGCTGGCGCACCTGGGCCTGCAGGACCGCTCCAGCCGGGGCTCGCAGCAGCCTGCCGAGCGGGACAGGGCAAGGACCCCGGCCGCGGGGCAGCAGCCGGGTGAGCAGCTGCCTGCGAAGGACCCGCTGCAGGACACCACCTGCGGCTCCGAAACTGCTGTGGCTGCCGACGTGGGGCAGCTGGTGGAGAGGGTGGAAACCGACGAGAGCAGCAGCTCTGAGGTAGAGGCTCTTCCCAGTCCCCTGGGTGCTCCCCCGGTGAGGCGCCTCGTCCTCCACGGGTGGCTCTTTGCCCTTGGCATCAGCTTCAGCGCTCCTGCACAGAGCTCGGCACGGGCAGGCAGGGCTGCATCCAGCCCTGCTGACATGGGTTTGTGTGATGGCTTCCATTGGGGCAGGGTGGGGACCAAGTTCCTGGTCTGTAGGGACCCTCCCGTGGGGCTCATGCCTGCCACCCTCCTCTCCTAGGACACGTCTGCCTACCAGGATCTCTCTGAGGAGATCAGCCAGGTGAAGGAGGCGCAGTCCCGCATGCAAGGAGAAATCCGCATGATCCAGGAGGCGCTTGGCTTGGTGAGCTGCTGCTGGTATCCCCAGGAGGGAGCTGGCCTCTTGTTCCCCTGCCTGCATCACCCCACATCTCCCTGCGGACCCGGTCCTCCGGCCTCGGATGTCACCCAGTGTGAAGGGCACTGGGAGGGAAGAGTGGGAAGGGTGCCCCAAGAGGGAAGCATGGGAGCTCCGCCCACCCTACCTGGAGCCCCGGGGAGGGCAGAAATGGGCAGCACTGCCTGCAGCTCAAGCTGCTGGCAGAGGTAACTGTGTGTGTCCACCCTAGTGGCGCTAAGGTGCTTCTTAACTAAACACCCATGAAAGTACCATGGGTGCTGGGAAAGAGGGTCAAGATCTAATGGTACAATACAGCAGCAGCCCCCCGGCACAAGCCTGCCCAGCGCCCGTCTGTCTAGCGCCCAAGTTAATTTGCAGGTGCTACTGTTCAGTCCTGCTCCTGTGTCCTGACTGCCGTGCCTCTCTTCGCCCCACTGTGGGGGAACCTCCAGGATGCTGCCGGCCGGCTGCCAGGCCTCGGCAACCTAAGGGCTCTGGCCAGTAATGTGGTATGTTTATGAGCACGCCGGATCCCGCTACAGGACAGGAGATGGCTGCATCCCTGGGGGACCAGTGCAGGCGGTCCCTCTGCACTAGGGCATGGTCCCCAGCAGTGCTGGGTGTGAGGGGGAGTGCTGGGGTGGGCCCCACCATGCCCCTGGCTGCATGGCTGGGGTAAGCCCTTGAACCCTTCATTCCCCAGCAAATGCTGAAGAAAAGGCTGGGCCTGTACCCGAACCCAGAGGAGGTCAACAGCATGGTGCACTGGGACGTGCTGGAGGATTGCCTGGTGGGCAGCAAAAGAGAACGAGGTAGAGATGGAGGAAGACCCAGAGGAAAACAAGGAAACCAGTCTGCCACCACCAGGTCTCCCACTTCAGATGTGGATACCCCAGAAGGGGCAAGCTCAGTGCTGGGATCTAGAGAGAGCTCAGTGGGGCTGAAGGATCCAGGGACAGCTGTAACGGCCCCTAAGCAGCTGGCAGGAGTTCCCTCACATCAGAGGAGGGATGCTAGCACCAGTGTGATGACGCAGACAGCGTCTCAGGACATGCAGACCACCGGCCTGGGGACACAGCCAGCACAGCCGGAGTCCACGGGCACGCAGACCAGCAGCCTGGGGACACAGCCAGCACAGCCAGAGTCCACGGGCACGCAGACCAGCAGCCTGGGGACACAGCCAGCACAGCCGGAGTCCACGGGCACGCAGACCAGCAGCCTGGGGACACAGCCAGCACAGCCGGAGTCCACGGGCACACAGACCAGCAGCCTGGGGACACAGCCAACACAGCCAGAGTCCACGGGCACGCAGATCACCAGCCCTGGGACACAGCTGGAGTCCACCGTCCCTCAGACCACCATCTCAGGGGAGCGGCTCAACACACAGCTTCACCAGGCTGGCCCCCTGGCAGCAGGGACTCTCTTGCCGACAGCCCAGGGATTTGAGATCCCACTCGATGCTGATCCCAGGGCCACGTCCCACGTGCAAGAGCTGGCCTTGCCCTCGGGCTCCAGCAGTGCCTACCACAATGCCTGTAAGTGCTACGTGGAGACGGTGGAGGCTCTCAAGCAGATTGGGCAGCTGAGACACCTCTACGCTGCCCTGAAGGAGCAGGTGGCCCAGATAGAAGCCACCAGGTTGGAGCAGACTGAACTGGAGAAGCTGCGCCTGCTCCTCCAGAAGGGAGGTGGGAGCTCTGGCTGGGAGGCTTGTGGTGGGGGGGTGTTTGAAATGCTGGGTCTGGAGCTGGTTGTGCTCAGAGCCTGGCGCGTAGGGTGAGACCCTTTCACTGACAGTGTGTCCCCTTGTACCATGTTCTTCTAGGCCAGGAGAGCGTTGCCGATGTGCTGGGTGACCTCCAGGCCCAGGTGTCATCCCTGCAGGGCCTGGCCAGTGACCTGCAGGGCTTGTCCAGGGAGCTGCAGGGAGAGAAGGGGAAGGTAAGGAGGCCCCGAGGGAGATGCAGGGGTGCTGGCAGAGTTGGGCACGGCGGAGGCAGCTGAAGAGCCCCTGTGCTGGGATGACACAGGGGCCATGCCCTGACTCTGCCCCCACTGCCGTTCCCAGATCAGGAAGCTGGAGAGTGCCCTTGGTAAACTGGAGGCGGCCAGAGCCAGCTGGCAAATGGATCTCGGCGACCAACTCAGCCTGCCATTGGGGTAAAAGGACAGGAGGGGATTTCGTTCCCTGTGGGGCTGCAAGGGAGCCCAGGAGGGCTGGGAGCATCCCCTGCTGGGGGGGGTGAGGGATGCCCCCTGAACAACTAAAGCTTGTGAAGACTAAGCCTGCCTGTGCCCCCATCTCGCTGGCCAGGTCCACACTGCAGGAGGTAAAGCAGGACATGAAGGACCTGGCAGAGCATCAGCAAATAAGCAAGGCTGCACTGGATCAGTTGGTGACCCAGATGGGCGAGGAGGGGCAGGAGCAGGTGAGGCGTGGGGGGAGCTCCCACCACCCGCTGGCTCTTTGAGGAGGTCCTGGTGGGATTCCCAGACGCATCCCGTGGCTGGCTGGGCCACGGAGCCTCCATGGCACTTGGGATTGTTGGCTGCATCTGTCCCGTCTCAGAGGTGACTCCTCTTCCCCTTCTGCAGCTGGAAGAGGTGAGAGCGATGGCGAGCACGGGGCAGGAGGAAGCAGTATGCCCCACGTGCAGCAGCGACACCAGCATGCGTTTGGCGAAGCTTCTGTGGTGCTATGAGAAGCTGCAGGGTCTGGTGGACTCCCTCATGTCGAGGAAGAAGACGGGCAAGGTGATGTGGCAGCTGCCAGGGAAGAGCCAGGTAGGGAGATGGCAACATGGGGGACTTGGGAGGGGGCTGCCAGAAGCATGCCCGGCTGTTTGTGCTTTGGTGTTATGTGGGGGAGTTCCTTGCTGCCCCCCATATTATCTTGTAAAGACTGCAGCATAGAGGGAGATTCAGGCCGTGCTGCAAATGTCCTGCTGGCACTGAGAGCCTATGGCCACTGGCCCAGTAAGCCAGGTCTGTCCCCGTGGGGCAGCCTCCCCACCTTGCCTGCCACTACCTTGTTATTTTCCTCCCTGGAGCAGGACCAGGACCAGGACCAGGAGGTCCTGAAGCACATCCAGGCTGCCATCCTGCAGATGCAAGGGGAGTATGAAAAGCTCAACTCTGTCATGGGGAGCCTTCTGGATGACAGTCGCCAGCAGCAGAAAGGTATTGAGGTAGATGGCTGAAAGCCCCATGGGCTTAGAGCATCCTCCAGGCAGAGCCCAGGCTGGGGACCACAGGCGATTTGCCCTGTGGAGATTAAGAGTACCTTTCCCAGAGGATTCTTGCAGGGGGTAGAAGCAGGGGTGCTCCTGCCACGATATCATAGGATGCTTTCTGTGTTGGAAGGGTCTGTTGCAGTCCATGGAGAGGCTGGAGAAGGAGAAGGCAGACAAGGACGACCTGGAGCTGGGAATGGATGAGGTACAACCTCAAGGGGCCTAAGCAGCAGCCAGGGGGGTCCTGGGCAGGGAGACAAATGCCCCTTCTTCCCTGGGAGGTTGGTGGGAGAACTGGCCCGGGGGAGGGAGGATTTCTAGCCCAGCTGCAGGTCCCTCCGTCTCCCCCCATGTCCCTTGGGCTGGTAGGACCGACCCCCTGGGGGTGTGACGGGGCGAGTGGGGCCACACAGCCGTGGGAGGAACACAGTGGTCCTGCAGGAGTGCTTTTGCCTCTGCCCCTGCAATGAGCTGACCCTGGCTGTTGCACCTCCGTCCTTTCCCCACCGTTCTCCTGCCTTTCCCTGTTGCTAGAAAGCAGACAAAGACGCCTTGGAAAGCAAAGTCAGCCGCACCCAATTTGAGGCGAGCCTGGAGCTGCTGAACAAGAGAAACCAGGAGGTGCTGAGCCGGGTGACAGGCCAGGAGCAGGGGCTGCACGAGGTCCAGCAGCAGCTGCGGGAGGAGATGGCCTCCAAGGTGAGGGGCGGCTCATCACCGCTGGGCAAAAATGGCACCTTCGGGGCTTGGTGGCCCAAGGCAGCATCCTCCTGAGGATTCCTGCTCCTGGCTTTTCTGTGAGGATGCAGCGTCCCATCCCGGGGCGGCTGGCTGAGGGAGTGTGTCTGTCTGCAGCTGGATCGCCTGGAGCTGGGGCCATTCCAGCAACAGCTGGATGAATGCTGGAAGGGCAGCCTCGAGCAGCTCAAGGAAATGGCACCACCAATGGAAGCTGATGATGCAGCTGGGATTAGGAAGTGAGTGCAATAGGGACAAACCAAAAATTGTCTTCGATGTAGTATTTGTCTGCTTAGCAACTCAGCCCGCTTTGTTGAGCCAAGGCCCCGGCTTAAGCACTTACAGTGATTTAGCGTATTATGATTGGATACATGTTTTGAAGACCCTTAGTGACTAACATATAATTGGTTAAAGACTCGTGTGAGAACTCTACCTTGAAAGCTTGCCAACAGTCCACAGTTCTTATTAACTTGGTGAATTCCAGCCTCTTATCTTGCTTGCTTAAGCTTCTTCAGGCCTCCCATGGCCTTGCTGTATCTTTCAGGACTATTCAAGGTTTATGTACCAATTATGCATTCTCCCGTGAGAACACGGTCTCCACATCTCCCCCCTTTTGTTTTATCCAGTAGCAAGTCGCTACTACAGCAAGGCACACACACATTTACATTAGCAGAGTAACTATTACAGGGTGCAGCAGCATGTTGAAGATGCTGATGGCAGTGAGGGACTAGCCAAAGAAATTTCTTACCAGTGGAATTCTCCCCCCCTCTTAATTTGTTCTATCACCTGCTTTATAACACTACCATTGTATTAAAATCTTTCTAGCTTTTGCCTTAGCATCTTCTAGCAGCTACTGCAAATTTCCATACTCTAACATCTCTTTTACAAGTGACAAATCTATACAAGGTGCAGTTTCTTACTGGCAACTAGCTAGTAAATACAGGTGGTTTTATACACAAAATCACCATCTCTAATAATAGCTACTTTACAAGCACACATATTCCGGATGTTACTTTTCAGTTGTCCCCAAGTGATGTTTTGCAGTTAATCGTTTTTTCTCTTCCTCTATCTCATTCTGCCTGGGGTATTCACGGTCAGCTCCTGTAGCTGAGGCATCAGATTTTTCCATTCGTCTGTCCAGCTCATGGCAAAGCTTCACAAACTTTGCAGACAGTCGCCATGGACCTGTAGGCAGTCGGACACAAATATACCCCCTCCCCCAGGTTATCAGTTCTTCAGTTCTTGAGAAGTAGACAGGTTAAATGCAGCATCATTACTCTCTCGCCCCCCCCCCCCCCCGTTTTTTTTTTTCATCCCTGCAAAAGCCGTCCTGCTGGGCAGCAACTATAGGGGCCTGCCTGCTTCAGCAGCAACCATAAATACCCGCCGGCAACCGCACCTTTACGTTAACCCTTTCATGCCCGAAACGTTAAACAGCTACCCGTTGAAAGCTTTTACATGAACCCAACAATACACAGAACACCGTCTGCCCTCAGCACACACACACACACGTATGGGATCCCACAAGCACACGCCACACAACTACAATGTTTGAAGCACAAAATCCAGACAATCATTACTCCCACTACAGTTCCACGTACAGAATGTGGCACAAGGACCCTGTGGAGACTAACAGCAAACCAGCTCCGAGAAGCATCATTGCAGTGCGAGGTGGCAGGCTCAACCTTAGCAGGCGTCCCCGCAGAGGCTCTGCCTCCCCCACATTGTATGAGGCTTGGGCTTTTATACTGACCAAAATGCACACTCATTCTGACACAGGTGGCCAGCCTGTGCTAGAAGAAGTGACCAGCAGTATCTACAAAGGTCTCCAAGGTTTGATAGAAACCTGGACATACTTACATTTACCAACTTCTACTACATGAGTATCACAGAAACTGTATGGGCTCCCCCTGTCAATTGCAAGAAAAAATCATACAGCTTGAGTGTAAGAGCATTTTAACGCATACGTGGTCACTGTTTGCCAGGCCTCCTTAACTATTTTGAGATCAAGAGCTTCCCACTCTTTAGCCCCCTGCTGTGTAGTAAACACAGGATATGCAAAGATGCCCATTGTAGAAAATTCCCCAGTAATGATCACGTATTTGGTTACCCATTGTTACAACTGAGCGTCTCCAGGGCCAGTGAGTCTGAGCAGACCGACCCGGGAGACGAAGAGTCAGAGTGTGGAAGCAGATATAAATCTGGCTCGGATTCAGGGGATTCGGGGGCTGATGCTGGGTCGAACTCAGGGTCTCCGTTGCTCGCAGCTGTGTCTTTCTTATCAGATGTCTCTCGTTCGGTATGTAGCCATCTGCAGACCTGGCTCCTGCGTAACTGAGTTAAAAATTTCCACTCTAGGGCATAGTGGGTTGGAGAGGCTCGCGGTTCCTTTAAATCTCCCGCTAGCGCATGATCTCTATTTTCTACTGCGTGCTTCAAAATGGCGCCGCAATCGATCCGGCGCCGAAGCACCGCCCTCTTTTTTTCGGGTTCCTCAACATCTATCATGCGTATCCCTTCTAATATGCTTTCTCTGTCCTTTTTAAAGTCCCTACTTTCGGAACTGGGGTGGTGGGGGAGCAGGGGGTTACACCTCCTCCGCGGCATCTTCTGATGGAGGGGGAGAAATGGGGGGGAACCCTGTGCTCCCGCAAGTTGGGGGAAACGAGTTATAATCTTCCCCCGGTTTCAACCGACGGGGGACGTCTGTTCCTAGTTTCTCCGTTGCTACCGCGGCAGTTTTCCGCCTTGTATCTTTTTATACAGTTTATTACTTCTCTCCGTGGTTTACAGAGTTTCTTTGCCGTTTTATCATCATTAAGCATTGAGTCAAATAGTTCATCGTTATCAATAGTGTAGCCGATTTTGGTTTAAAGTTTTATTAAACTGAGTAAGCGATAGCAGATAAAACAGCGCCGGGTGCACCTGTGAGTCCTCTGCTCCGCCCAAGACGCGCACAGGCGGTCCCTGGGAGGTGGTCCTTTATCTTTTTCGGTTCAAGGTCCCAGCCAATCCTGTCGCCCCTCCTCACTCGGATGTTGACATGGCTCTTCCCCATTGGTTCCCTTTGTTGCGGGGGGGGGGGGGGGGTCTCATTACCGAGAAGCTCCCAGAGGCTTCGAGAAGCGTCCACTGCCAGCCTCCTCCCCGTCACAGCCCCCTCCCCTCAGGCGTTGCAGCAAGACCCCACTTCGAGCCACCCAGCCCTCTTTTCTCTCTCACAATCCTGTGCAGCAATACAACTGCCCCCCCCCCCCCCATTACTTACAGAGTACAACAGTTACAGAGTCAAAAAGGAGTATTGTTTCACATAATGACAGCCACAGAGAGCCTTCCTCCCCCCAAACTTCTTGATGAACAAACCCCACACATTACAATTCCCCCCTTTTTCTTTTCATCATTTTTGTTCATCAAATCGTTGTAACGCATCTTGGCTTAACAGCAATGAATTTTCTTGTTCTACAGGTTCATATTTCGTTCCTATCAGCATTAGGTGAGCTGCTTCGAGTCTCCCTCGTGCAATTTCTAATATTTTATTAAAAATACGTGGTCCAAATGTTAATCCCAATATAATTGATATCAGGGTGATGCGCGGATTGACTCCACAACTCATTAAAAGTTGTAAAGTAGGTATGCTTTTTATTCAGCGCTGAGACACACGGGGATAATTCCTCAAAGTCATGTGTACCTCAGTGTTGTTTCCCTCTACGTTTATTCTCTAAAGTTATATATATTCATAAGGTTGCACAACACACCTATACATATTCATGTCCTATATCCGCTTCGTATTATAATGAGCCAGAAGGTCTTCTGCGCCTGCACAGTGCCCCCTCTGGTCATGGGCAGGGGTCTCAAGATGAAGTAAATGAGCCTTCCTCCTGTGGGTAGGGGTCTTCAAGATGAAGTAAATGAGTCTTCCTCTTCTTGCACTTTTCACCTTTTTTAGTCTTTACGTGTGGCCTTAGAGTTTGGTCAGTGTCCCAGCTGTAAATCCTCTGCTTCTCCCCTTTATCAGTAGATTCAGGCGTCTGCTTATCAACAGGACCGGAGGTCTCTGTTCTGCTTAGCAGGCATTTACAACAGATAGTCTTTTTGTTTAAACAAGCAAATTCCTCTAACCCCCTTGTACAACCCCCTTGTACAACTCCCTGTACTACCCCCCCTGTACATTGGTCAACCCTCTGTATCAAGGGGACCTGCTATTGTTGGCAGTAAGGTTGTAAGCCAGGAGGATTGACTAAACCAAGATTCATACCAGCTGCGTTGTGCCTCTCGTTCTTTTCGTCTTTTTTCCAATCCTTCTCGTAATTTGGTCATAGTATCCCGTACCACCCCTGTGTGATCTGCGTATACACAGCACTCTTTCTTAAGTGCTGCACATACCCCTCCTTGTTGTAAATACATTAAATCTAGTCCTCTTCGGTTTTGTAAGACCACTTCTGACAGCGATCTAACGGATTTTTCTAAGGCCGTTATTGATTGTTCAATTCTTACCAGGTCCTCGTCTACTGCTATCCTCAGTGCTTTAAATTCTTGGCTTTGTTGTATCAATGAGGTTACTCCTGTGCCTACTCCCATGCCCCCCAAGATCATTAAAGTGGCTATTGTTAATGCCGCGAATGTATGCATCATAAATAAAGTTCTCAGGGTGATAAAAAATTTTAGGGACTATTGTTACGTGAATACAAAAGTCTGAGGAGTCATTAAAATGTTTTAACGACAGGCAAGGTGTAACTCCTATAGCAGAGCAAACCCACTTGGTGTTAT